>NC_136410.1:93708233-93958233 GCF_051521515.1 Lactuca serriola
GCGAAAGACACCTACTTGACATGGAACGTCAATTGGCTGAACTGAGAGGAATCGTATCTTTCTGTCTATGCCTGATGTGGCATTTTCTATGAAATTATCTTGTACCGTAAGTACTTTAGTTAGGTCTTTATGCTGTCAGGAACTATCTTCTGTGGATATGATGTAAGACCTTTACAAGGTCATTTTCCTGAACCTTTACATTGTGAATATCCAAGATATTGACAGCCGGCTAACTCTTGTGTCATTCTTCATTCAAGTACTCTTATCATACTTTCATTTGGAGTCTATCTGAAACATGCTTTAGTCAAGTGATTTGGACTATAGTAATATAGCTCCGGGGACATTTCCAAGTCTCTTTCAGTGGTTGGATCTTGTTATTCACCAACCCACGATACCTCAGCTCGAACGACAAACGTTTTGAGACCATTCTACGAACGTACTTCCACCCATTACTAGGACTGCATCATAGGGATGTAGGTCAAACTTTCGAGATCATACTCTTACTCTTTGCAAGAATAATCTAAATACATCAGGGTCAACCAGAACCGCTCACAAAACCCTTATCTTTCATGCTACAGAATCATGTCGTCATCCAGAAGCAACCAATCGAATAGGGGAGCCTCCGCTTTTACTATGGACACCGCTACCTTTCAAACAGGAGTTACATCTGCCGTAGTTGCTGCTGCAACCGCGCTCCTTGCGCACCGTAGCACTAACAGCACAGTCAATACTACTGATGGGAATGAAGTTTCCAATCGCGATATCCATCCAGGAAGTCGCCAAACAGTAACAGTCACAGGCTCGCAAAGCCAGAAAGCAGAGAACAAGAAACAAAAGCGTCAAGCCCGGAAGGAACGCAAGAGATACTCGCGTTCAAAATAACTTGTATTCTCAGGTTATCAGTAGACAGGTACGGAGGCCAGGTTTTGAGAAGACGGAGCAGACATGTCTTTTAATTGCATATTTTGGTGTCTTATTACAATGAAAGAACACACATGTATTAAACTTTACTTATAATGCAATGGATGATGTTGTTGCTTGTTTATTATATTACACTGTTGTGATACTATACATGACGTCCTCCGCCCCAGAACATTTCCGCCGTTCTCGGTTTTGGGGTGTGACAGAGTCCTTGCCATCTTGATCTATACACCGAATAAGGTGAATCTAGACCTTTACTTAGGATTGACGGTTAAATCATCCTTATCACTCCGAAACGTTTATATGCTAGTTCTAATATCGTAGTCGTACGTTTAGAATCCTAAACACATAAGGTTTCCGAATCCGGTCGGCAACAGACCATAGATCCGAACAATTAACAACATATCATGCACAAAGCATTTAGTACATAAAAGCATTTTAGGCATAATTCCTAAAATAAGCTAGTGCTCACACCTCACAATTATCGCTTAGCATTCTAAGTTTACGTCTAGAAATAAATCCATATTCCTAGTTCGCTTAAACTAATGCTCTGATACCAACTGTGACATCCCCAAAATCACGGCCAGAAAAGACCGGTTTTTTTGTTTATGCTTTTTAAAAATCAGAGTACTTATTTTATTAAAAATGTTGCGGAATTTGTTCCCTGAAAAAAACATGATCAAATACGTTATAAAAAACATTTTCGAAGAAACGTATTTTATTCATTTTAAAACGTTTGAGATGTCATCGTTAATACAGAAACATAAGCATAAACAGAACTTACATTTATTTACACTAGTGATCTACATCTCTTTAAATCTCTCAGTGTAATGTGACTTCATATCAACACCTGTGATATAAATAAACAGAGTGGGTCAGGTTGGGAAACATGGTGAGTACATTGGGTTTTCAACCCACAATAATATAATTATTATTTTTAAACATCAAACAATCAACCCAATTACCCATTCCCGTTATCATCACATTACGTCCCTAAAACATCTAACACAAGGGACCTAGTCTAAGGACAATCATTGGGATGGACACTACTGCCAAGGGGATTCCTTGGCAATGAATGTCCTAATGGCAACCATATAGGGGATGGAGTATACCTGGTGAGCACACAGTTCACATAGTTCAAATAAACACACAGTTCGAATAAACACCTACAGGTTGCGAGCCTGCTAGTGTTCCACTAGACTATCTAGAATAGTCTGTGATTGTCATCTATACTCCGCTAGATGACTGGATCATCAATAACATCTACAATGAGGCCTCTCATTATTTTATTTGGTCACACAACAACTATTACATCTACCCATGTTTTACCCAACACATTTTGTAGATATAAAATACATATACAGTTTAAATCATTGAAAACATGTATAAAACGTTCATCCAGCATAGATAGCAAGTATTCAGATAATATGCACACATAGCACGTAATTTATATAAAATACTTCATATCTATATGTAAGCTGAAAGTAACTATGCACTCACCTAAGTAGGTGGAGACTCAGTACTCGGACAGCGCTTCGATACTCTTAAAACAATTTTCCTTCGTTAAAACCTAGTACCAATACCACTAGGGTTTAGACTAACGATAACCGCGACCATTTAATTAGTCTGACTATTATTAAGCGTTAATAACACTCAATATAACTCATAATAATAGCCCAAATAATTATTTTAAGGACCAAATAACATTCCTATAATTATTTGAAAGCTATATAAAAAATTGCGTAAGCATAGCACACTTACAATAAATTTTATCGAAAACTGGAACTTAATTGGAGCAGCGTTTCGAAACCGAAAGACTCATTTTTCTCGGGACTCCGGGAGCCTCGGGGCTTCCTTAGGGTGCTAGGGGGTTAAAATGGGGTAGAGAGAGAAGGTAATTCAGAGAGAGAAAGGAAATGTTTTGAAAAACTCGGAAACCTTCGCAGCCTTTTATAGGCGCTCAGCAGCTCGGACTACGCTGCGCGTTCAGCAGCTACACCGGGCGTAGTTCGGATGGGGTTGCCAGCTTGCACCAGCTAGCTCCCACTTCGGAAAAGGATAAGGACCGAGGTTACGCTAGGCGTACCGAACTCCGACGCGGGGCGTAAGGCGAAGCGAGGCGACATGGCGTGATCCGAAGGGCGCTCTGCGATCGGCGATGGACGGCTGCGATGAGGCCACGTCATCTATCGCGCATCAGATTTTGCAATTTGCATACTCAACTTTTAAAATTCATAACTTTCGCATACGTGCTTCGTTTTCGATGTTCTTTATATCCACGCGAAGGTGGGGACGTACTCTACAACTTTCGTTTAGACTTCGTCGGCTAATTTTGATTCGATTTAAAATTTTATATTATTAACAGGCCGGGACAGGATTAGTCCGTTAAATCCTCATAACTTCTTCATCTGACGTCCGTTTTCGCCGATCTTTTTCTCGTTACGCTACTTTTAACGAGATCTTCGATTCTGATTTAGTTCGTGTCGGCCAAAAACCGCTCGATCTAATATTCGAATTTCGGGTTGTACACTGCTAGTCCGAAACTTCGAAAAATCATAACTTCTTCATACGAAGTCAGATTTGGCCGTTCTTTTTATCGATGTTCTTAGTTTAACATATTATACGACTTTTGTTTAGATTTCTAAGGCTAAATATCTCTCTATTGTAGATTCACTATTTACGCTTCCCGGTGTCGTGCCGGTTCCGTCGCGAAACTTCGACGGGTCATAACTTCTTCGTTATAACTCGGATTTCGGCGTTCTTTATATGTACGGAAACCTTGTGGCATATTCTACAACTTGGTTAAGTATATTTATTCTAAATAACCTTTTGCCGAAAAGTCGTTTTCGACCCCTATTGCCTCTAATTGACTAGCCCAGATTTGCGGGCGTTACAAACTTCCACTCAACTTCCTACTTCTACACCTCTACCACCACCATTATTCACCGAAGCAACCACCACCACTACTTCTATTGTACCTACACCTCCTGTAAATGCATCTGATGCGGGGGCACAAACTTTAGGTATTAAAACCCTCATTACCTCAAAACCTGTCTCACTAATCAACTCAGAAGAATCATATACTGTTCTCGGTGGGGTGGATATGGATTTTGATACTTTTCACTACAGTCACTACACTGTTCAAAGTGATGAAGATAATGATGCCCTTGTCACCAAAAGGCATCTCAAGGAGTTAAATGAGAAGCATGATACTTTGCTTGACTCTTATTCTCAATCCTCCTCTTCGGCCTATTCTGATGCTGCCATTAAAGCTTTAGTGGCCACTTTGGTTTAGCAGCATGAGATTTCAATCGAATATGAAATTAAAGCCGTTGATGAATCCACTAAGACAGCGACCGAAAAAGTCGAAAAACTAATGGCCCATGCTAAAGCATTTTTGCAGTCTCTACAAGTTGAGTCGCAGCAACAGGTGAACACAATGAATTCTTCTGTCGAGCAGCTTGTTTCTTCTCACCAAGCCAAACTAGTAAAGCTTGAAACTATTCGCTTTGACATCCAAACTGATCACTCGGCACTCAACAAGTCTATCAACTCTCGTCTATACAAACTCCCAGATTATCTAGCTATGGAAAATAAAGTGATGGATGAGCTCGCTCGACAAGCCACTTTGCTGAAAACTAAGTCCATCAAGATTGCCCATGCCCAAAAAGAAGTTGATGATTTCACAACCGAATGAGTAGTTGTGAAATCCTGTGTTGCTGATGTTCATGCTCTTCTGGTTGATTTCCTGGATTCCCATGATACCGCTCTCACAATCACCATCTGGAGGCGTTTGGCTGAAAAACTATGTCTATCTCTCGTGCATCTGAGTAGAATCGAGGGTGTTCCGAGGGCAGACATCCCTCCAAAACAAAAGGGAGAAGGAAGTCAAGCTCCACCAAAACAAACCCCCAAAAGCCAAACTCGAACAATCGAAAATCCTCCACCTATTCCTGTTAAACCAAGTGTCACCATAATTTCGAAGGATAATGAAGCTTCGGGTTCAACTATTCAAGATATAGGAAAGAAAATTGTTGGTGAAAATGGAGAAGAAGAAGATGTGAATCAAGAAGGGTCGTTAAAGCAAACCCATCAAACCGAAGAGAGGGAAAGAAAAGCTAAAGAGGCCCATGACTTTTTGGAACGAAGTAAACCTATTTTTCAATTAAGGACATTGGAAAACCTACTGAAGGAAGCGATTGAATCCCCAAGTACTCATTGGCTTAAACCAATCATTTCCTTTGACTTTGCTAATGCTAAAGACATGCAACTCGATATGTTGATCACCCGAAGGGCATTCATTTTTCATTGCTTTAAGCCAATTGCTTATGTTCCCTCACCAGAACTGAAGGTTAATAGAGAACTAATCGATTACTACCTTGCTTTCTCGCAACCTCTGTATTTAACCTGGAATGCAAAGAAGATTACAACGGTCAAGGTTTTGAAGCCAATTGCTGCGGGAAAAATTATTAATCTGAAGTTCTCGATTACTCGTGGTTCGGATGATTCAGCTCATGAATTTTCTCTTGCTGATTTGTCGAATCTCAACCCTCATGACTGGATTCTGTTGACTAACATTTTGTTGTCAAATGAGTACAAGTACGAACCCATTCTTAATCACATAAAGAGAATGTTGGTTTCGTATATACATGAAGTAATGAATCTTGATTAGGTGATTGCTTCGGCTGTGAGGAAGAAGTTCACTGTTAGACCCATTGGCAAGGTTAGTGATGTGAACAAGATGAGTATGGGCAAGATTGACAATGAACATTTGACGGTGATGTTTACTAAAGATGTTGGAGGTTCGTCTCCACCATTAAAGTGCCTGATCGCTTTGTCTGACAAGCATCTATTTTCCACTGTTGCTCTTGAACATCTTTTGGATATAGTCAACAGATGTAAATCCAATGATGATGTTGCAAAAAATATCTTCAATAACATGATTATGTGGTATATCAACTTTCATCGCACTATTCTAGCTATTATACATAAGTTGTTCAAAACAGTAAAGAAGACTACCCAGATTCTGCAGCAGTAATATCTCGCCTCAACTGACGCAAAGGGGGAGATTATTTAGTTATGAAGTGTTGCGTCATTGGGATTTTGTCTAAGTATATTGTATTCTCGTTTATGGGCATGTCCAGCCGTATTACATTTATTAGGGTTTACTTTATATAGTGCATGCATGCATCTTAGTATGTACTCTTTTAATAGTTTTCTCTTTGATCGTATTGTAACCCTAGCACACCTCTACAGTAGCAATTCTTCATAGAGTTCTTATGAGGTCGTGACTTATCAATCATTCGACGTAAGCATTGATTCGTCTGTTGTTCTTTTTTGCATTGTGTTCTTGATTTATTTGTTTAAGAATCTTATCAATCTAAACATTTCAATCTCATCAAATTGTAGACCCATTCATGACAGTATTTCCTCATTATGTACTTCCAAAGTATGATTGAATGTGGATGGTTTCAATAACATGATATACCACAACATAATTATTCTGGAAGTCAAAACATGTGAAAATTGAAATGATAGTAAAAAATTGACAGAATATAGTAACACTTTACTTATAAATAAATAACAACTTTTATTTATCATCAAAAGCTATCTAATTTATTAAACTAATATCATCCTTTAGCCCAATGCGCCTCGCATGTTAAAGATGCTTAACCCTACCCAGCCCCTTCGTGAGGGGATCTTTTGGGTTCTCATCCGATGATACCCTCTTTGCCACGAGAAGTCCTTCTTCTATTTGATGTCTAATGAAATGATATTTTCTGTTGATCTATCTAGATCTCCCATGATTCCTTGGTTCATTTTCTAAGCCAACTGCACTTTCACTATCACAAAAAATCTCCATAAGGTCCTTCATAGCTGTTACTACTCCAAGGTATCCAATGAAGTTCTTCAGCCATATCGCCTCTTTTTCTGCCTCGCTTTTTGCTATGTACTTTGCTTCCCAAGGTGAATTAGCCACTGTCTCCTGCTTGGAACTTTTCCTAGTAATTACTCCTCCATTTAAGGTAAAGACCCAGCCTGACAGAGAGCGGAAATTATCCCTATCAGTCTGGAAGCTAGCATCACTATACCCTACTACTCTCAAGTAATCACTCCTACCGAGGGTAAGGATCCAGTCCTTAGTCCTCCGCATGTACTCGAGAATGTTCTTTGCTGCAGTCCAGTGAGCCTTACCAGGGTTCCCCTGATATCTTCTGAGCATGCTCAAAGGAAAAGCCACATCAGGATGAGTACAAGTCATAGCATACATGATCGAGCCTACAGCGGAAGCATATGGTACTCAACCCATCTCAACTATCTCAGCCTCGGTACTCGGGCTCTAAGTCTTACTCAGTCTTGCGTTACTCTGGATCGGTAACTCTCGTTTCTTGGAAGCCTTCATGTTGAACCTATTCAGCACCTTATTCAGGTAGGTACTCTGACTAAGTCCAATTAGTCTCTTACTCCTGTCTCTCAAAATCCTTATCCCCAGGATATATAGGTAGCTTCTCCAAGGTCCTTCATAGCGAAACACTTCCCAAGCTAGGACATCACTTCCTGCGGAGTTGGGATATCATTTCCTATGAGTAGTATGTCATCCAGATACAATACCAAAAAAATAACTATACTCCCACTAGCCTTGACATATACACAGGACTCATCTTCGCTTCTCGAAAAACCAAACTCTTTCACTTTCTCATCGAAACAAAAATCCATCTGCGAGGTACTTATTTCAATCCATAGATGGATTTCTCAAGCTTACACACTCTATTAGGGTACTATGTGCTGACAAAACCCTATGGCTGACTCATGCAAACATCCTCAACCAACTTTCCATTAACAAAAACGGTTTTGACATCCATTTGCCATATTTCATAATCTTGAAATGCAGCAATGGCTAGCATAAATTTAATAGACTTAATCTTCGCTACTAGTGAAAAGGTCTCATCATAGTCAACACCCAGAGTTTGAGAGAAGCCCTTTGCAACTAGTCATGCCTTATAAGTGTGTACATTCCCATCCATGTCGGTATTCTTCTTGAAGATCCATTTGCACCCGACAGTCTTATGACCTGGTATATTGTCAACCAAGTTCCAAACTTAATTGTCATACATGGGCTGTATCTCGCTATCCATAGCCTCTTTCCATATACTAGACTCGGGGCCTGCCATGGCTTCCGTGTAGCTGTTAGGTTCATCCAAACTTACCAGTTTGCTATCACTGATAAGTGTATCACCTTCTGCAGTAATAAGTGTATCAACTAGTCTTGCGCGCTCACAAAAGCCTCGCAACCCCAAATCTTGATGTGGTCCAAATTGGAAACTTTCCCGGTCCACATCTCGTGAGGTGTTTTGACAACCTTTTTTGTAGGGACCACATTAAGGATATGGGCAACAATCTCTAAGACATACCCCTAAAATGAGATTGGTAGCGAAGCTCAACTCATCATGGAACGAACCATGTCCAACAAGGTTTGATTTATGCCTCTTAGCCATACCATTAAGTTGTGGTGTCCTGAGAGGTGTCAATTGTGAGACAATCCCACATCCCTTATGATAGTCAAGGAACTATGTACAAAGATACTCACCACCTCGATCGGATCGAAGCATCTTAATGTTCCTGCCCAGCTGATTCTCCACTTCCTATTTAAACTCTTTGAACTTTTCAAAGGTTTCTGACTCATTCTTAATTAAGTAGACATAGTCGTATCTACTATAATCATCAGTATAAGTCACATAGAAGCGTTTAGCATCCCTTGTGGCAGTTCTGAAGGGTCCACACACATCTGTGTGTACGAGATCAAACAAAACTTCACCCCTAACACAAGTACCAGTGAAGGGTGGCTTTGTCATTTTTCCAAGTAAACAAGATTCACAACTATCATCTAACTTTAGGTCAAATGAATCCAAGACTCTATCATTTTGGAGTTGGCCTATGAGTTTCTTTCTCACATGTCTAAGATGACAACGCCATAATGATGCTTTATCTAAGCTAGTGGAAGAATCAATACACAAAAAATTATTTCCTAGATTATCTACAACCGACACAGTTTTATATACACCATCACAAGGTAATGCTTTAAAATAAAGAACACTATTATAGAAAGCATTAATATCACCACATTCATTTTCAAATGAAAAAGTAAATCCTTGTTTGTACAAACCGTGAACGAAAATAATATTTCTCACTATTTCAGATGAGTCACAACATTTATTCAAATCTAATCTTAAACCACTACTTAGCAACAAAGAATAAACTTTAATATTGGTGATAGGTGAAGCTTTCCTATTCCCCATGATCAAGTTTATCTTCTCATGCTCTACATTCTCACTTCTTCTTAGTCCCTGCAAATCAGAACATATGTGAATACCACATCCTATATCAAGGACCCAAGAATTTGAATATGGTGAGTTATTAGACAATATAGTGTAAATACCTGCATGGTTGGGTTTCACTTTCTCATCCTAAACACCTTGCAAGTACTTTGGGCAGTTTTGCTTCCAGTGCGCCTTTTCATGGCAATAGAAGCATTCAGCCTCTTTAGGGTTGGCAGAAGCAGTGATAGAACCACCTTTGGTTCTACTTGAAGAGGAGCCATCAAGAGACTTTTCCTTGGTGCCCTTCGAAGGGCTATTCCTCTTCTTCCCTTTACCTTGCCCGATAGCCAGAACAGGGGCGGTGGTAGGAGTAGATGTAGTAACAACCGATTTACCTTTAAGACCACTTTCGGTGGTCTTCAAAAGTCCTTGAAGTTTCCTGAGTGTGACCTCCTCCTTGTTCATATGATAAGTCATTGAGAATTGAACATAACAAGAATGTAAGGAGTGCAATATGATGTCAATTTTCAACTCCTCGGCAAAGTTCACATTCAACTTCATCAAACAGTCCACAAACCTTTACATTTTTTGCATGTGGCCCATGATGGGTTCACCGTTTTCATTCAGGTTGTTATTATAGAGGAGAATATTTCGTATCGCTCTTGACGAGCACTCTGATGGTATCTTTCCATCAAATCCTGGTGCATCTCAAAAGGATAAAAGTCCTCATAGGACTTTTGGAGCTCGTCTGTCATCATGGCTAGCATGATACATGCCACTTTAGTGGCATCTCTCTCATGAGTCCTAAAGACAGTGATCTCCTAGGGAGTAGCAGAAAACTCGTCAAGTTCCATCAACTCCTTGTCAAGGACATATTCCTTGTCCTCATAGCAAGTGACCGTCCTTCTGTTCTTAATGCAATTATTGAAATTAGTCCTATCAAAGATGACTCTCCCAGAAAGGTTCATGAGAGAGAAGGAGCCGGTAGAGTTTGAGCCAGAAGCAACATTGTTGGAAGACATCTGTAACACCGTAAAAATTAAAACAATTTTTAATTTTTCAAAACACATTTTCCAGAAACATTTATTAACAAATCTCATTGTATCATATCTTTGTTTGAAATAAACACTTCCCAAGATCAAATTACATAAATCCCATGCGTGTGTACGAATCATGTCGGCACCTTCCCGAGATCATCACTGGTACCTGAAACACATAACACATAACACTGTAAGCATAAAGCTTAGTGAGTTCCCCAAACTACTGCATATAACACACGTTAGCCACTCAAGGCTATAACTCTGTGGGCCCACTGGCCCTAACTCAGTGGACCTTCTGGTCCTAACTCTATGAACTCTGGAAGACACACATCATAAATCACATAGAGATAATGCAGTGCAACACATCACAATCATAGCATACAAGATACTCTGTCACATAACCCTATTTACCACTCAAGGAAAAGTATAGTGAGAAGACTCACTTCAGATGTCACGGTAAATCTCTGACTCTGTAGTAATACGGTCTAGCCTCCTCCTAATCACATAAAGTAAAATACTCTCATAAATATAACACTAAAGACTAGACTCAACCTTCTCTTGACACGAAGACTCCATTGTTGACCAATCCTCAAAGTCAACAAAGTCAACGGTTAGAGTCTGACCCGACTCGTCGAGTGCACTTAGGTGACTCGGCGAGTCTACGCGTGTCTACTATCTCTCTAGTCCTGCATGACACGTCGAGTCTTTCCCCTGTTCAACGGGTCGCACCTAGCATGAATCACGGGGACACGCCGACTCAACTCGCCGAGTCCCATTATGAACTCGACGAGTTCCGCCTTGAACTCCAGTTCTCTAATTCCTTCTGACTCACTGAGTCATTCTCCCAACTCGGCAAACACTCACTGAGTGAACTATGGGGAAACCCTAACCCTACTCGTCGAGTCTGCTCTTGGTACTCAGCGAGTTCATGCCATGCTCAAGCTCAAATGAGCTTCTGAGGTCAGATCTGTTCCTGTAACTCATAGATCTGGCCTCCTTAACCAATATGAACATGTAAAGTTTGGATCTTGATGCCAAAGCAATGACCCAATTGCTCTATTTGGAGAAATGGCCTCAATATGCCACCCTAAGCTCATAACTCTCCATGACACCCATAAAGATCAAGAAGTTATGATCTCTGGACCTCTTTGGATCCAGATTCGAAGCCTCAACACAAGAAGGGACCAATTGTTTCACAAATCTTACTCAAGAGGGCCTAGAAACCCTGACCCTCAAAACTTACACCAAAACTGAAAGGGGATTGAATATATACCTGAAATGAATTCCCTAAGCTCTAAAATCCACATATTAGCACCTTCTTCAGTTTCCTCTTGCCTTGGTCACCTTCTTCTTGCAAAATCACCCACACAAGGACCAAAAATGGCTTCCTTTCTCTCTCAAAACGCTCACACACTCTAGGGTCTCTCTCTATCAACTGGTAGCCGCAAATGAAGGCCATAAGGGCCTTTAAATAGGTCTCAAACCCCAGAAATTAGGGTTTCATTAAACAGCGTGGACTCACCGAGTCCACTAGTCGACTCGCCGAGTCTGGTCATTAACCCGGATGGAAAATCGTGACACTACTTGGCGAGTCTAAGCATCAAATAGCCGATTCCCTCCCAAAATCTCCAAAAATGAATGAAGAATTAATGTACCTAAAAATCCGGATGTTACAACATCTAAAAAAGAAGAAAGACAAGCTTAGATTAGATATAAAGATATTCATTAATAAGACACCCAAATGTAATATTAAGGCTAGGACCCAACACAATATTTTATAACTTAGAAGAGGGATGCCGTAATCCAAGCTATAAAATATTTGAAGGTAGGTGAATGACGATTCACCAATTTCCACCATGAAAACAAAATGTATTATTAGGTTTAAATTGGTTTTGAAACTCCTAGATTCTTTTGAGATTCATTGAACTTTTCAATGGCATGTTTCAATCTCGATTGTGCCCTTCAAGTTTTGTGACTGGGATGCCGATGATCAGAAAACTAGGTGTGAATAGCCATGCAAATTAACTTGGTACTCTTAATGTGTATCACCTAATCGATGTACCGGTTAACCACACACGCTCCACCGATCTATGATAAACCTTAAGACAACCTTTTCCAAACCTTGGTAAATCCAAGTTAGTGTGTCGGTTAACCACATGCGCTCCACTAAGGACTTAAGAAAGGTGCAAGGTGTAATTTCATGGGTTAGCGCCAAATTCACATTTTCCTAAAGTAACTAAAATTGGGAATTTATAAAACATTTAGTTACTTTATAACCATTATACTTTTAATGAGAATTAAAGTCATTGTCCTACCCGTTCGGCTAACAACCCTCCACCAGTCAAGGAAGCGGTGGGTGAGAGTGGACACCCATTAAGCTGCCATTTTTTAGGCAACAACCTTATACCCCCCTTACAGACCGACTTCGTAAATGAGTCCTACTAACAGTACAATGATTTGTTCTTACATATATATATATATATATATATATATATATATATATATATATATATATATATATTATTGTTAACTTATAATACTATAAAGTATAAGGGTTGAATTTTAACTTTTAAAATTCTATGGGTTGGAACTAAAGTTTTCTAAAGTGACTTTACATGTTTCAAAACTTTAGGGCAAGTTTTGTAACTATTCAAAAGTTTTCAACTTCATAACTTATGAGTTAATGGTTTATTAAAATGAAGACTCTTCATTTTATGTAACTTATGTGTTCTTTAATGGACTTTAAAAGAAAAACTTTTGGTAATCCATAACTTGAGGACAAATTATCGAGTCCATTAAAAAAATTTAGATCAAGAATCATATAAACATATATAAACTAACAAACAATTTGCAAATAATTCCTATGATCTACCAAACTCATAAGTGTATGAACATCCATATCAACAATTTCAAGAATCATATAAACATATATAAAACTTGAAATTTTGGTAATAACCATTTTAAATGGATTAGCATAATGATTACCACATCAAAAACAAGTTTTTATAAGTCCAAATTAGTTTAGGGTAATGATTCTAGTCCATTTCCGGCAGCAAAACTCGAAAAACTGCACTCTGTGCCTCCTACTTGTCGAGTACATGCACCTACTCGACGAGTAGGATGAATATATGCATGGACTAGTCGAGTCCCCCCATGGACTCGACGATTTCACTCAGTAGAATCCAGATTCTTTGAATTTCTTCAACAATTTGCATCAAGTATCAAGAAAACAATCCTAGGCTCTGATACCACTGAAGGTTTTTGTGCATTCTAACATTCCTATGGTGTACACGCAACCGTAGAAACCTTGGATCTATGCTTTATTAAGATACATGCAAATTTGATTTTTCCAAGGTTTTTAACCTAACTAGCATGGCATGCGGAACTTGAAACATGAAAGCTAGTAGAACAACTTACCTTTATTGTTGCTTGGATTTCTTAAGAACTTTGTAAGCCTGGCACCCGAAATGTGATGCCTCAAATGTTTCGCACAACACCACAACTATTGGAATAACTTTGAGAGAAGTACACAATCACTCAAAATCGGCTAGCCCTCCTTGTTCTAGTCTTAGTGCTAATTTTTCTAGCCTATGGGGTCTTGATATAGTGTGTCACAAGTCGGGTTACTCCATGTAAACCCTAATTGACATGGATTTTCATTTCCTTCATGATCCATGGGTTTTAACCTCCATGGAGCATCCATGGAGCATCCTATGGGTTTTACCCCAATCCAATAAACCATGGATTATTAGCCCACTATATAAGAACGGATGATTTACACAATCAACCCCATATATTTAATTAGTCTCTTTTTTATTACAAAATTAATTCCAAATTAGTTCTTGATCAATACTAATTAAATAATATGATTGTAGGGTTTCAAAGCACTCCATGGATGATGGCAATGGGCCCCTTTGATGAGTTCTAGGTTACAAGCCGAAGACTTGTCTTTTCCCTATAAATAGTCATGTATTATTCCCAATTAGGGTAAAGAGTGAGGCAAAATGTAGCCGCCACGTGAGGTTTCTTATTTGGTGTTAGATTCTTTAGTTTATGCTGAAAGTGTAATTTATTCCTCATATTGAATAAATCGAGTGATCATTCAACGTAATCTTCATTATTTGTGTTTGTTCTTATTTTTCGCATCTTGTTCATCAAATCACAATTAGGGTTTTAATCCCAACAAGTGGTATCAGAGCGGGTCTTTGAAGATCTATTGATTTTTGAAGTATCGGTTCTTGGTTTGGTGATTTTCTGCACATATATTGAAGATTATTGGTGTTTTGGCGGTATCGAATCCAAATTCTGTTCAAGTTACTGTTCATGGGATTGTTCATCCATTGTTCATCTGGGTAATTCTTTATTAATCCTGTTTGTATTTTTTTTTGGATTTGATCGATTGTTTGATCCAAAATCGATCAATAATATCTCTTTTGATTTAGCCCAAAGAATCATGTTCCTGTTCGTCGTATTCACTGTATTTAGTTTTGGATCTGAAAATCGTCTATTTTGTCAATAGTGGCCCAATTGTATTTGATTTTTGTTCATTCAGCCGAGTTCATTGGTATAAGCCCTTAACTTGTTCTTTGACGTCGCACGTTCTGGTTCACGCAGTCGACACATCTCAAAATTGTGAATGTTGCATCTCGATTTCGCGATTCGTTCTTATATTCTGATTGAATTCATGATTCACGACTCTTATTTAATCATTTGTTCTAATTTGATTTACTAATCGATTTCTGTTCTGGAGTCAAAATTTCTAAATAGTTTCATTCTCAAAATCGTTTTTGATTTTATTTGATTATGGTGGTTGAATCAATTTGCTTAATCTGTTCCACATGTCGATTGGGTGTTTGTTCAATGGAAATTTCAAATTCTAATGATGAACGGATGAACAACACTGTATCTCGATTTGGAGGGTCAAACCATAGAAAGTCAAAATCGGATTGCAATCTTAATCAGATTCGTGACTGGATGTGTAATGCTATCGAGTGAAACTGAAATTGTGAAAACTTTGTTTGGAATGGTGAATGTGATCGGAACCATGTCGATTGGAATCAGAACAATGAAAAGCGAGATGAAAGCATCATTTTTTTTGGAATCGGAACTGAATGAATGATGACAAAAGTGAATGCTCTTGAATTGAAAAGCCCTGATATCGGAGCGAAGGAATTACATGCGACGGAAGTTTTGTAATTGGAATTGATTTCCTTGCTCTCGCATATTAGGTCTCATTAAGTTATGTTGATCTCGTAATTTTTCTTGGTTTTGCATCAGATTGTGTATCAGTGTTGGAAGCTTTCGCTGCTAACCACTCGTTCTTCACCCACGAACGTTCTCTGACTGTGGTAGTTTGATTATCTACTTCAATTGGAACGAACATTGGTCAACAGAAAAGTCAAGATCGGTGTGAAATCCTTATCTGCGATCGGAAGCGAACCTATGATTGGGTTCGTTTGTCAGCCCTTGGAACGAAAGCACTTGGAAGAAAGAAGGATGAACTGAAAGCGAAAGGGGTTTCGCCTGATGAAGCTTGATATGGAAATAAGAAACGAAAGGAACCGAACGTTCGGTTGTGTTCGCTTCAGGTGAATAAATGGCGGTCTTGAAACGAACTTAGGTTCGGTCACTTGAGCTCAGATTGCACGTTCGCTTTGTTAACGATGTTCGCTGTGATTATTTCTCCACTCCAGTATGTTCGTTTATGCAGTCAAAGAATTCGGGAAGAAGATAAACATGTTACATTTATGTTCCCTGAAACTTCAGCGAATTGACTCCTTTGGTCCCTATGCGTTTCATGCCTTGGCAGTTTTGGACCAATTCCAGATTTTGTTACAAATAAAGGGGTTTATTGGTGCATGATTACAATTCCAGCCCCTGAGTTTCTGGAAAGTGACAATTTCAGCCCATTTTTCGAAAAAGTTTTCAATTTTAAGGGCTGGTGAACAATTTTGAATTCGTTAACGCACATATCTTTTTCGTGAACAGAAAATTATGGATTCCATCAAGTCTTGGCGGTTCGGAAAGTTGTTTTTCGTGATAACGTCAAATTTTCATGACTTTTTCGGATTTTATACTTCATCGTTAATATCATTTTGTCACGGGGGAGCTTAGTAAATTTTTATCCATTCAAGATCATTCTCATGACCATTTGAAGGCTTTATAATCATGTTTTTTTATTATAAATCGGGGGAGAATTTGGTATGGCCATTCGAAATTAGATTTGTGACTTTTCAAAGTTGAAAATTTTTGATAAAGCTTGTGGTAGAATTATGAAGGTAGCTTTTACAGCAGAAGTTCTTCATCGAGCTCTGCTAAAGCTTTTACAGAGAAGTATCCTTTACAGCGGAAGTTTTTCATCGAGCTCTGCTAAGGACTTGTACTTTCTCAATCAAGTGGCGTAACGAATCTTAAAGTTTGGGTTGTTACATGATATTTTTTGATGGCTTATATCATTAGCTTATTTGAAGATCGTTGTGACTTGGAGGGGGAGCTCTTCAAAGACAAGAAGTGATTCAGTTTCTTTGTTCTGAAATGGGTTTTTACGGCGGGTTTGGTTTTCATGAAGATTCTTTGGGATTACATTCGAAAATGAAGTTTAAAGACATAACTTCAGTGCTTGATTTATATATCCTAGAGCCCGTGTTTGAAGACTATTGAAGAATCAAGATTCGTGGATTGCTTCATATATTCCTCGTTGCAGATCTTTTTATGTGCTAGATGCTTGTTTTGGAAGTTAAAGCATTGTCATCCATTCCATACTTTGAGGGGGAGATTGTAGGGTTTCAAAGCACTCCATGGATGATGGCAATGGGCCCCTTTGATGAGTTCTAGGTTAAAAGCCCAAGACTTGTCTTTTCCCTATAAATAGTCATGTATTATTCCCAATTAGGGTAAAGAGTGAGGCAAAATGTAGCCGCCACATGAGGTTTCTTATGTAGTGTTAGATTCTTAAGTCTATGCTGAAAGTGTAATTTATTCCTCATATTGAATAAATCGAGTGATCATTCGACATAATCTTCATTATTTGTGTTTGTTCTTATTTTCTGCATCTTGTTCATCAAATCACAATTAGGGTTTTAATCCCAACAATGATTTCATATTAATATATTATAGATTATAATATATTAACAAATCATAAGTGTCCTTCTTCTAATTTTGTTTATCCAATTATCATGATGCCATGCAACCCAAATGGACCATGCCAACCGGGTCAAGTACATACCAGAAATAGTTATGGACTTAGACACCTTATCCAACAATATGATGCATTTGTCTTTGTGATTTATGTTGTATATTTTTCTATGCTTTATTGGTTAGGAACGGAGGGTCCAACCCGAGTCATGAGACCGGAGGGTCATCACTGAGACACATGGACCGGAGGGTCTTTATGAGATATAGCCATGAGAGGCTAATTATTTGTGTGTAGTATTTTGGGGAATTCACTAAGTTTCGTGCTTACCGTGTTGTGTGATATGTGTTTCAGGTACTTCTTAGGATCGTGGGAATGCGCTGCCATGATTGTACACACCAGCTTGAGCTTATGTTTTGAGGATTCTGCGATATTATCAAATATTTTTCTTTGTTTTTTAAACAACTTATACATTTGTGATTTGAGAAATTTCAGATTGTGTTTTTATGTGGTTTTAAAAATGAAATTTTTGTTTGAAAATTTAGAGTGTTAAAATTTAGTATTAGAGCCTTGGTTTGAGGGATTCAGATGTACTCTCGGGTATGTCCGGACTCAAACTGAGGATTTGAAAAAAATTTCTAAAAAGAAATGATTTTTCTAAACTAAGTAAGAGTTTAAACAGAAAATGAGATGGAGCAGTGTGTACAATCGGCCAGAGCCTGAACGGTGATTTCCCAAAATACCATTGCTTGTTACACTATGAGATATTTATGAGATATTAGAGGTGCATGCTAGAGGATAGGCTACGTATTTTAGAAATTAGGGCTAGAGTTGCCCGATTCATGATGCCATAGCCTAGGGGATGCTACTGATTGATATTATACGCTATTTTCTCTGTGTATGTGTTCAGTAAGAGTAGCTAGCAGGAATCTTTTAGAGAGAGATTTGAGAAGAAGAGTAATCTAGGAAAGATACCTAGATGTGCATTGGAGTAATATACTAAGAGAGTAGTTCGATACCCATGAGAGGTAGGGTTGCCTAAGTTCAATGATGCCTTTTGAGTTATGGATATAGTGTGTGGAGTTGTATGCTAGAGTGGCTTTATGTGCTAGTGGAGTTTATTCGATGCCCAAATATATGCTTGCTTTGTGTTTTTTGGAACTCTTGATGATGGGAGTCAGCTACTAAGTGAATACAATGATATTCAGGAGGTAGATGGTTGGCATCATGACGAGTTCTTCAGCAGCTGATGGCAGAAAAGTGTGAAAACCTTGTTGGATAAGGTGTCTTAGTCTATAACTATTTCTGGTATGTACTTGACCCGACTCGGCATGGTCCATTTGGGTTGCATGGCACCATGCAATTGGATAGACTAAATGAGAGAAATAACACTTGTGATTATTAATATATTATAAGTTCTAATATATTAATAATATTATTTAATTAGTTTGATCAAGAATTAATTTTAGAATTAATTAAGTGATCAAAAGATAACTAATTAAATATATGGGTTGATTATGTAAATCATCCATAACTTATATAGTGGGCTAAGAGGCTCAATGGATAATCAAGTTTGGTTAAACCCATTAGATGCTCCATGGAGGCTCCATGGGAGTTACAAACCCATGGGTCATGGAAATAAAGAGTCATGACACATTAGGGTTTACATGGTGTAACCCTAGATGTGTCAACACTATATAAAGCTCATGTGTTCTCCCAAAATCGACACTACTAGTGAAACAAGAGGGCTTGGCCGATTTTAGTGTGTTATATTTTCTCTCTAAGTTTACTCCATAGCATTTGGTGTTGTGTGAAGCATTTGAGGCATCACACTTGGGGTGCTAGGCTCACAAGGTTTCAAGGAACATTTACAACAACAAGGTATGTAGTTCTATCTATTATTTAAGTTAAAATTGTTCCCCATTTATGCTAGATAGGATCATAGCCTTGGAAATCAACTTTGCATGATAATTAGACAAACATAGATCCAAGGTTATTAGGGTTGCATGTACACTTAGGAAGTGTTAGAATGCTCAAAACCCATTAGTGGTATCAGAGCCTAGGCTTGTTTGTTTGTTATTTGTGCTAAAAAGTTGAAAAAAGTCGAAAAACTTGTTGTCTGCCTGATGAAGTCGCCGAGTGCATGGGGGGACTCACCTATTTCATGTGTATCTTCAACCTACTCGCCGAGTAGGTTCATGCACTCGGCGAGTAGGAGCGACAGAGTGCAGATTTTCGACCTTTGCTGCTCGAAATGGACTAGAAACATTACCCTAAACTGTTTTGGTGTTACTAAACTTGTTTTAGATGGTGTAATGTTTGTTCTAATCCATTTACAATGGCAAATATCAATTTTTCATGATTATATGTGTTCATATGGTCTTGAAACTTTGATATGAATATTCATGTTCTTGATCTTATGAATTTAGATGATCATAGGAATTACTTGTAACCTACTTGGTAGTTTAATTCTTGATCATAATGTGTTTTAATGGAGTCCATAACTTGTCCTCAAGTTATGGAAATCCAAGAGTCACCCTTGAATTAAAACCATTAAAAGAACACAAGAGTTAGAAAAATGAAGAGTCTTCATTTTTAATACTCTAATTAACTCATAATTTACAAGAAATGAAAAGTTTTGAAAGTTTACAAAACTTGCCGTCAAGTTTTGGAACAAGTAAAGTCATATTAAAAACTTTGGTTCCAACCCTTAGTTTTTTAAAAGTTAAAATTCTACCCTTATACTTAGTTCCAACCCTTAGTTTTTTAAAAGTTAAAACTTTAGTTTTTTAAAAGTTAAAATTCTCACCCACCGCTTGCTTGACCGGTGGACGGTCGTTAGCCGAACGGGTAAGACAAGGACTTATAAATTCTCATTAAAGTATAATGATTATTATAAATTAACTAAATTTTTATAAATTCCCAATCTTAGTTACTTTAGGAAAAATGTGAATAAGGTGCCAATCCATGAAATTACACTTTGCACCTTGTTTAAGTCGTTGGTGGAGCGTGTGTGGTTTACCGGCACACTAACTTGGACTTAACAAGGAAGGCAAAGGGTGACTTAAGTTTTTCCATTAGGTCGGAGGGAGCGCGTGTGGTTTACCGGCACTACGATTAAGTGAAAAAACATTAAGGGTACCAAGTAATTTGCATGGTTACTTCACACCTTGTTTTGTGATCCTCGGTATCCCAATCACAAAACATGAAGGGCACACTCGAGATTGAAACATGCCATTGAAAAGTTCAATGAATCTCAAAGAATCTAGGAATTTCTAAAAGCCAAATAAAACCTAATAATTTATATTTCGTTTTCATGGTGGAAATTGGTGAATCGTCATTCACCTACCTTTCAAATATGTTATAACTTGGATTACGACATCCCTCTTCTAGGTTATAATATATTTTGATTGGATCCTAGCCTTAATTCTACATTTGGGTGTTTTATTAAGGACTATCCCAATATCTAAACTAAACCTTTTTCCTTCTTTTCAGATGTCTTCCAACAATGCTAATCCTAGCTCAAACCCTACTGGCTCCTTCTCTTTCATGAACCTTTGTGGGAGAGTCATCTTTGATGGATCCAACTTTACTGATTGAATCAGAAACATCAGGATGGTTACTCGTTACGAGAACAAGGAATATTTTCTTGACAAGGAGCTCAAGGTGCCTGAGCCAACTGCTACTCCAGAGGAGCTTGCCGAATATGAGGTTCATGAAAGAGATGCTACCAAAGTGGCATGCATCATGATGGCCACCATGACAGCCGAGCTCCAAAAGTCCTATGAGGACTACTATCCTTTTGAGATGCACCAGGATTTGATGGACCGCTACCATCAGAGTGCTCGTCAAGAGCGATATGAAATCATCTCCTTTATGATCACAACACGAATGAAAGATGGTGAACCCATCACAAGCCACATGCACAAAATACAAAGGTATGTGGATCGATTGATGAAGTTGAATGCGAACTTCCCTGAGGAGTTAGCAATAGATATTATTTTGCACTCCTTACCTTTGTGTTATGATCAATTCCGCATGACATACCACATGAATAAGGAGGAAGTTACACTTAGCAAACTTCAGGGACTCCTAAAGACCACAGAATCAGGTCTTAAAGGTAATTCGGTTGTGACCACTCCTGCTACTACTCCAAACTCAGCACCTGTCCTGGCAATCGGGAAAGGTAGAGGAAAGAAGAGAAAGAACCCTTTGAAAGGCACCAAGGGTAAGACTCTTGATGGCTCCTATTCTAGCGGAACCAAGAAAGGTTTCGTTACACCTTCTTCTGATCCCAAAGATGCTAAATGCTTCTACTACCACGAAAAGGCGCACTGGAAGCGTAACTGTCCAAAGTACCAGCAAGATTTGAAGGATGGGAAAGTTAAACCCAACCATGCAGGTATTTACACTATCTCATCTAATAATTCACTCTATTCTAACTCTTGGGTCCTTGATACCGGTTTCGGTATTCATATTTGTTCTGAAATGCAGGGACTAAGAAGAAGTGAGAATGTGGAAAATGGAAATATATACTTAATCATGGGGAATAGGAAAGTTTCACCTGTCACCAAGATTGGAGTTTATACTTTGTTTCTTAGTAGTGGATTTACTTTAGATTTGAATAAGTGTTGTTATTTGCCAGAAATGGCAAGAAATATTATTTCCTTTCATGCATTTTATAAAAAAGGTTTCACCTTTTCATTTGATAATGAAGTTGGTTCGATTAATGCTTTCTTTAATAATGTTCTTTATTTTAAAGCATTATCTTGTGATGGTGTGTATGAAGCTGTATCAGTTGTAGATAAATTAGGGAATAATGTAATGTGTATTGATTCTACTAATAGTAATAACTTGGATAAAGCATCATTATGGAATTGTCGTCTTGGGCATATAAGCATGAAACGCATAGGCCAACTCCAAAAGGATGGAGTCTTGGAGTCATTTGACCTAAAGTCAGATGATAGTTGCGAATCGTGCTTACTTGGAAAAATGACAAAGTCACCCTTCACTGGTTCTTGTGAGAGGGGTGAAGGTTTGTTGGATGTTGTACACACGGATGTGTGTGGACCCTTCAAACATGCCACAAGGGATGCAAATCGTTATTATGTGACTTTCACGGATGATTACAGTAGATATGGATATGTCTACTTAATCAAGCATAAGGCAGAGACTTTTGGAAGGTTTAAAGAGTTTAAACAGGAAGTCAAGAATCAATTGGGCAGGAACATTAAGATGCTCCGATCCGATCGAGGTGGTGAGTATCTTAGTACTGAGTTCCTCGATTATCTAAGGGAATGTGGGATTGTCTCACAATTGACACCTCCCAGGACACCATAGTTGAATGGTGTAGCTGAGAGGCACAATCGAACCTTGCTGGACATTATTCATTCCATGATGAGTCGAGCTACGCTACCAATCTCATTTTGGGGGTATGCCTTAGAAACTGCCACCCATATCCTTAATATGGTCCATACAAAGAAGGTTGCCAAAACGCCTCACGAGATGTGGACTGGAAATGTTCCTAGTCTTGCCCAAATCAAGGTTTGGGGTTGCGAGGCGTTCGTGAGACGTGAGACACATGACAAGCTCGAACCTCGAAGCAAGAAGTGTATTTTCATTGGCTACCCACAACAATCCGTTGGTTATCTCTTCTACAGACCTAGTGAGAATGTGGTCTTTGTAGCAAGGAGGGCTGTCTTTTGAGAGAGAGGGTTCATAAGCCAAGGAGACAGTGGGAGGCTAATTGACCTTGAAGAACTTTAAGAGTCAAGTGGTGAAGGAACCTCAAACCCTAGCAGTCAACTTGAGGAGGAACCTCCTGTTGATCCAATTATACCTCCAGTTGTACCTCTGAGGCATTCCACAAGGGTTAGGAATGTACCTAAGCATTACTATGGTTTCCATATTACTTCGGAAGGTGAGACACTTATTAGTGATGAGACACTAGTAGGTCTAGATGAACCTAACAAGTATGCGGAAGCCATGGCAGGCCCTGAGTCTGCTAAATAGAAAGAGGCAATGGATAGCGAGATACAATCCATGTATGACAATCAGGTCTAGGACTTGGTTGAGAATGTACCAGGTCGTAAGACTGTAGGGTGCAAATGGATCTTCAAGAAGAAGACCGACATGGATGGTAATGTACACACTTATAAGGCACGACTGGTTGCAAAAGGCTTTTCTCAAACTCCAGGAGTTGATTATGATGAGACCTTTTCACCAGTAGCCAAGCTTAAGTCTGTTAGGGTATTGCTAGCCATAGCTGCATTTCATGACTATGAAATATGGAAAGTGGATGTCAAAACCGCTTTCCTTAATGGAAAGTTGGCTGAGGATGTTTATATGAATCAGCCAGAGGGTTTTGTCAGCATTGAGTTCCCTAAGAGAGTGTGTAAGCTTGAGAAATCCATCTATGGATTAAAGCAAGCACCTCGTAGATAGAATCTTTGCTTTGAAGAGAAAGTCAAGGAATTTGTGTTTTCTAGGAGTCAAGATTAACCTTGTGTATATGTTAAAGCTAGTGGGAGTATAGTTAGCTTTTTGGTACTATATGTGGATGACATACTAGTCATAGGAAATGACATCCCAACTCTGCAGGAAGTTAAGTCCTGGCTTGGGAAGTGTTTCTCTATGAAGGACCTAGGAGAAGCTGCCTATATTCTAGGGATAAGGATTTTGAAAAACCGAAGTAAAAGACTAATTGGACTTAGTTAGAGTACATACTTGGACAAGGTGTTGAGGAGATTCAGCATGCAAGATTCCAAGAAAGGAGAGTTACCCATCCAGAGTAACACTAGACTGAGTAAGACTCAGAGCCCGAGTACTGAGGTTGAGATAGTAGAAATGAGTCGGATACCTTATGCTTCGGTAGTAGGCTCGATCATGTATGCTATGACATCTACTCGTCCTAATGTAGCCTTTTTCTTTAAGCATGGTTAGCAGGTATCAGGGGAATCCTATTAAGGCTCACTGGACAACGATAAAGAACATTCTCAAGTACCTACGAAGGACTAAGGATTGGGTCCTTACCCTCGGTGGGAGTGATGACTTGAGAGTTGTAGGGTATAGATATGCTAGCTTCCAGACTAATAGGGATAATTTCCGCTCTCAGTCGGGCTGGGTCTTTACCTTAAACGGAGGAGCAATCTCTTGGAAAAGTTCCAAGCAGGAGACAGTGGCTGATTCAACTTGCGAATCAGAGTATATAGCGGCAAGCGATGCGGCAAAAGAGGCTATGTGGCTAAAGAACTTCATTGGAGACATTGGAGTTGTACCAGCTATATCGAAGCCTTTAGAGATTTTTTGTGACAGTGAAAGTGCAGTTGCCTTAGAAAATATCATTTCATCAGACATCGTATTGAAGAAGGACTCCTCGTGGCAAAGAGGGTATCATCGGATGAGAACCCGGCAGATCCCCTCACGAAGGGACTGGGTAGGGTTAAGCATCTCCAGCATGCTAGGAGCATAGGGCTGAAGGATGATATTAGTTTTAGTAGTTAGATAATTTTTAAATTTGTAAAATGTAATTGACATTTGAAGATGAATAAAAGTTGTGTTTATTTATGAGTAAAGTGTTACTACTGTTTCTAAATCGTTTACTATATTTTTTTTGCATGTTTTGATTTCCAGAATAGTTATGTTGTTTTATATATTAATCAAATTATCCACAGTCATATGTTGGAAGTAGATATGAAGTAAGTGTTGGAATAGTGTCTAACGCTGCAACTATATTAGGCAAGTATTTGACCCGGTTGTGCATGGTCCTTTTGGGTTGCCTTCACCATAGCAACTTGATAGGATGATTTAATATGAGAGAGTAAATATTATTAGTATATTATGAGAATAATATAAAGAATAATATATTGTTATTTGATTAATATAAGTCATAGAATTAATTAGAATTAATTTGCTGACTTAAAGAGGTTAATTAAATAAAGGGGTATAAACTGTCAATTGTTTGATAGTTAAGCTTTAGACTGAAAATCCTTATAGAGATACTAGGGACGAATTCTAGAAGCTAAAGGATAGCTAAATTCGTCCATGGATTATCTAAGGAAAGGATTTGGATAGCCTTAAGAGAAGATTATCCAATTAGGGTTTAGGTTGTAACCCTTAAGGAGTCTACAAGTATAAATAGATCCCATGGGCAAGGGAAATCGGCACCTCTCCTAAAGTAAGAAAACCCTGGCCGATTTCCTCCCCTCTCCTCTCTCCTAAATCATCTTCCTTGCTATTGGTGTTTGTAAGCCATCAGAGGAGTGACATTTGTGACTCTAGAAGCTCCAAGACCACAAGATCAACAAGGAACTCAAAGGTATGGTTCTAGATCTGTTTCAATGTTGTTATTTAACCTAATTAGCCATTAGAAGTCTTAGATTCAAAGCATGTTTAATTAGAAAGCCTAGATCCAAGCATTAGGGTTTTGCATGCGCACATAGGAAAGTTCTTATGGCTAAAACCCATCAGTGGTATCAGAGCCTAGCTTGGTTTTCTTTAAATTGTTGCTTGATTAACTGAAACAAACCTGCAAAATTCGATTTTTTTGGTTTCTGAGTCATGGACTCGGCGAGTCTCAAAGTGGACTCGGCGAGTAGGCCTGACTCGGCGAGTCCCTTTGTGCACTCGGCGAGTCCAAGCGTCAGGAATGGCCAGATTCGGGATTTTTTCATAATTATCTTATGGAAACTTACCTTAATCATAATAGATCAACCTAAATCCGATTTTTTGATATATATGACTATTATCTTGATCTAGTTAAAGGTATTTATCAATTAATAAAATATTTAATTTCCTTATATGATAATTAATTAATTATTTTAATTATTTTGGTAATTATCTTTCAAAGAAATCTTGAATAAAATCAAATATAGATAATTAGGATATTAATTGTTAATTGGAATTATTTGTTATTTGATCCTCCATGTTTTAAATGTTTAAAACTTGCCCTCAAGTTTTGAAATTTATATTTGTGATTAAAAGTTTTAATTTAGACAACTTAAATTTCAAAACCCTAGATTTTAAAAGGTTTAAAATACAACCCTATACTAATATGATATTACTAGTATAATATATATATGTATAACTAAATGCTAGTTTTACCGTTAGTAGGCCTGATTCACGAAGCCGATCTATAAGGTGGGTATAAGGTTGCGGCCTATAAAATGGCGCTTAATGGGTGTACACTCACACCCACCGCTTGCTTGATTGGTGGAGGGTCGTTAGCCGAACGGGTAGGATAGGACAACCTCATCCTCTCATTAAAAGTATAATAAGTAATACAATGTAACTACACATTTTTTAAAATTTCCCAATCTTAGTTACTTTAGGAAAAGTGAATCGATGCAATCCCATGAAATTACACTTTGCACCCTTGCTAAGAAGTTAGTGGAGCGTGTGTGGTTTACCGGCACACTAATTGGTTCTAAGCAAAGGTGGCAAAGGGTGATTCATTGTTTATCATAGTTCGATGGAGTGTGTGTGGTTTACCGGCACATCGAATAGGTGATCGTTTCAATGAAGGCACCATGTGAATTTGCGTGGTAATTCGCACTCGCTTTGTGATCCTCGGCATCCCAGACACAAACAAGAGGGGCATATCGAGATTTAAACATGCCATTGAATAGTTTCAATGAATCTCATCCGAACCTAGGAATTCTCAAAAACACTTAGGACTAATAGTTTAGGTTTTTGTGATGGAGAATTAGTGAATCGTCATTCACTTACCTTCAATTTATTTGCATGTTAGATTACGGCATCCCTTTTCTAGTATGTAAATGTTATTGTTGGATCCTAGCCCTAATTTTTCTTATTGGGTGATAATTAGGGATTCTTATTCTAATCTATCTTTGTCCTTTTCTTTTGTAGATGTCGAACGCTAACAACGTTGCTGCTAGTTCTTTCACGTTGATGAGCCTTTGCCAAAAGGTCACCTTCGATGGAACGAACTTTAGCGAATGGATAAGATACATTCGCACCATTGCTTGCTATGAGGATAAGGAGTATGTCCTCGATGAGAAGCTCGAGAAAATCAACCCCGAAATCGCTACTCCGGCCGAAATCACCGCTTTTGAGACTCATGAGCGAGATGCAACGAAGGTACATTGCATCATGATTGCCACCATGAACTCCGAATTCCAAAAGTTCTACGAGGACATGTACCCGTACGCGATGCATCAAGACTTATTGGAGAGATACCATTAAAACACGAGACAAGAGCGTTATGAGATTTTCACCAACATGATTTCCGCTAAGATGGGTCATGGAGAATCTCTTACTGTGCACTTGCAAAAGATGCAAAGGTATGTCGACCGCCTTCGTAAGTTAAATGTTGACTTTGGAGAAGACTTGGCAATCGACATGGTGCTTCACTCTTTGCCTCCGATGTACAACCAGTTTAGGATGACCTACCACATGAACAAAGAAGAGGTCACACTAAGCAAGCTCCAAGGTCTCTTGAGGGTTGCTGAGAGCAACTTCAAAGACAAGTCTACTGCACTTACTCCCAATCCGACTGCTGCTCCTGTCTTGGCTATTGGTCAAGGAAAGGGAAAGAAGAGGAAATCTTCATCAAAGAACTATCGCAAGGTTAAAGCCCGAGATGGTGCCTCTTCTAGTGGGACGAAAGTTGATCCCGCTAAGCCCTGTCCTAACCCGAAGGAGGCAGAGTGCCACCACTACCACAAGATAGGACATTGGAAGAGAAGCTGCCCAGAGTACCTGCAAGCAATCAAAGAAGGAAAGATCAAGCCATCTTTCGCAGGTATATACACAATTAAATCTAACGATTCTAATCATGCTATTTCTTGGGTTCTTGATACCGGTTGTGGTTATCACATTTGTTCTAATGTGCAGGGACTAAGAAGAAGTAGGGATGTGGAGCAAGGAAGGATCAATCTAAGCATGGGGAACAGAAGATCATCGCCTGTGACCAAGATTGGAGTGTATTCTTTAGTGCTTAAGAATAGTTTGGTTTTAGATTTGAACAATTGTTGCTATTCGCCAAAAATGGCCAAAAACATCATTTCATTTCATGGTTTATATAGACAAGGATTTAGATTTTCTTTTAATAATGAGAATGGTTCTATTTTGGCTTATCTAAATGGTGTTTTTTACATTGAAGCTATACCATGTAATGGAATATATGAAACCGTCATGATTGTTGATAACTTAGGAAATGATGTTTTGAATATTTATTCTTCCACTAGTATGGATAAAGCGTCCTTGTGGCATTGTCGTCTTGGACATGTCAACAAGAAACGCATATCCCAACTCCAAAAGGATGGAGTGTTGGAGTCATTCGACCTTAGGGAAGATGACACATGCGAGTCTTGTTTACTTGGAAAGATGACTAAATCACCCTTCACGAGTACATGTGAAAGGGGTGAAGGTCTATTGGACCTAATACATACCGATGTATGTGGACCATTTAGATCAACCACGAAGGATGGGAACCGCTTCTACGTGACTTTTACCGATGATTATAGTAGATATGGGTATATCTATTTAATCAAGCAAAAGTCAGAAACCTTTGAAAAGTTCAAAGAGTTCAAGAATGAAGTGGAGAATCAATTGGGCAGGAAAATCAAGATGCTTCGATCCGATCGAGGAGGAGAGTACCTAAGTCTTGAATTCCATGATTATCTCAAGGAGTGTGGAATAGTTTCGCAATTGACGCCTCCTAGGACATCGCAGTTGAATGGTGTGGCAGAAAGGCGTAATCGAACCCTATTGGATATGGTTCGCTCTATGATGAGTCGTGCTCCACTACCTATCTCTTTCTGGGGGTATGCCTTAGAGACTGCCGCCCATATCATTAACCGAGTCCCTACCAAGAAGATTACCAAAACACCTCACGAGATGTGGACAGGGAAAGCTCCCTCGTTGGCACATATCAAGGTTTGGGGTTGCGAGGCTTTCGTAAGACGAGATACTCACGAAAAGCTTGAACCTTGAAGTGAGTGATGCATTTTCATCGGCTACCCGCAGACATCCTTTGGATATCTCTTCTATAGACCGAAGGACAATGTTGTCTTCATTGCGAGGAGAGGAGTTTTCGAGGGTGAGAACTCATAAGCCAAGGAGACAGTGGGAGGGAAATCGAGCTTGAAGAGATTCAAGAGTCGATAGATGAAGGAACCTCTACCGCTGGCACTCAACCCGAGGAGGAAACTCCGGTTGAACCGATTGACGAGTCCTTACCTCTTAGACGTTCCGATAGAGTTAGAGTTCTACCCCAGTTTTATGGTTTTCATATTACTACCGAAGGGTACACGTATATTAGTGATGGTACACTAGTAAATCTTGATGAACCTAATAGCTATAAGGAAGCCATGGCAGGCCCGGAGTCTGCGAAATGGAAAGAGGCAATGGATAGCGAGATCCAATCCATGTATGATAACCAAGTTTGGAATTTGGTTGATTATGTGCCCGGATGTAAGACCGTTGGGTGCAAGTGGATCTTCAAGAAGAAGACCGACGTGGATGGAAACGTGCACACACATAAAGCGCGATTGGTTGCAAAGGGCTTTACTCAAACTCCCGGAGTTGACTATGATGAGACCTTCTCACCAGTTGCGAAAATTAAATCTATTAGAGTGATGCTAGCTATTGCCACATTTCATGATTATGAGATTTGGCAAATGGATGTCAAGACCGCTTTCCTTAAAGGCAAGTTGGCTGAGGATGTTTACATGGCTCAGCCCGAGGGGTTTGTGGATCCGAAGCATCCAAATAGAGTGTGTAAGCTTGAGAAGTCCATTTATGGACTTAAGCAAGCGTCTCGCAGATGGAATCTTTGCTTCGACGAGAAAGTCAAAAAGTTTGGATTTGTACGAAGCGAAGACGAGTCTTGTGTATATGTCAAAGCCAGTGGGCGTATAGTAAGCTTCCTCGTTCTATATGTCGATGACATATTACTCATAGGAAACGACATCCCGACTCTGCAGGAGGTTAAGTCCTGGCTCAGGAAGTGCTTCGCTATGAAGGACCTCGGAGAGGCTTCTTACATTTTGGGAATAAGGATAGTAAGAGAAAGAAGTAAGAGACTAATTGGACTTAGTCAGAACACTTACTTAGAGAAGGTACTAAAACGTTTTAGTATGGAAAACTCGAAGAAGGGAGAACTACCAATACAAAGTAATGCCAAGTTGAGTAAGACTCAAAGTCCGAGTACCGAAGCTAAGATAGCAGAAATGAGCCGAGTACCATACGCTTCCGCAGTTGGCTCAATCATGTACACGATGACTTGCACTCGCCCTGATGTAGCCTTCGCTTTGAGCATGGTTAGCAGATATCAAGGGAATCCTGGCAGAGCACTTTGGATTGCGGTGAAGAATATCCTTAAGTACCTTCGGAGGACGAAGGAATGGTTCTTAGTCCTGGGAGGGAGTGATGACTTGAAGGTGCAAGGGTATAGTGACGCCAGTTTTCAGACCGACAGGGACAACTACCGTTCACAGTCGGGCTGGGTTTTTACCCTAAATGGAGGAGCAGTGACATGGAAGAGTTCCAAGCAGGAGACCGTAGCTGATTCAATGTGCGAATCAGAGTACATTGCAGCGAGTGAAGCGTCGAAGGAGGCGATATGGCTAAAGAACTTCATCGGTGATCTTGGAGTCGTACTTGCCATAAAGGAGCCCATGGAGATTTTATGTGCTAACGAAGGAGCAGTTGCCTTGACCAAGGAACCGAGGGATCATGGTAGATCAAGACATATCGACAGAAAATATCACTTCATTAGACATCGTGTAGAAGAAGGACAACTCGTAGTGAAGAGGATATCATCAGAAAATAACCCAGCAGATCTGCTTACGAAGGGACTAAGTAGGGTTAAGCACTTGCAGCATGCTAGGAGTATTGGGCTGAAGGATGATATTAGCATAGATTAGATAGTATTAGAAACGTGTAATAGATAAATGTAATTAACATTTGATGATTAAATAAAGGAGTTTTATTTATGAGTAATGTTACTATCTTATGTTAATTGTTTAACTATTGTTTCACTTTGCATGTTTTGACTTCCATAATAATTGAGTTTATTAGGAATAATAGAAATTGTTCAAATGGTCCACAATCGTTCATATGTTGGAAGTAGATATGAATGAAGATTGTCGTGAATTGGTGTGTAGAATGTCTAAATGGTGTTAGACATAGCAAAGAGTTGCTGCAACGTTACTGAGTGCTTATGAACTAGTTTTGAGCATTGGAACAAACCCGCGCTTGCTGGAGTCACCTTATGGAATAAGATATAAAAGGGTGATCGCAAGACGATAATATCATATAGTCTTAAAACCTAGATATATGGTTTGTTATTTGTTAATTGGTTGTACATTGATAATGCGAAAACGCATCAGTAACTCGGTGTTATAAAACGCATTGTTGTGTATAGTTGGTTAATGAATAAGTAAATGCATATAAGTCGAAGTTTATCTGTAACTTTTATCTAAGAAGGTAAAAGCGATATCTCGGCCGCTCGATGATTTGATTTGACTTATGTGTCGGGCCCGGTCAGAACTAAATTGATGTGTTCGATTAAGTTCTATGTCAAATAAACCAGAGATCGAGAAACGTAAATGCTTGACTAACCATTCCATAGGATTGTCAGCATGATATCTAACAGAGGACTGTACGATCCCTTATCTAAAGGACAAGATTGATTAGATCAGAGTTTGACAGCGTCTTTGAGAGATACGATTGCAAACCGAATTGTACTTGTGCATATAGTTACTAGACTTATCCAAGTGGGGGACTGTTGGAATAGTATCTAAGGCTGCAACTATATTAGGCAAGTATTTAACCCGGTTGTGCATGGTCCTTTTGGGTTGCCTTCACCATAGCAACTTGATAGGATGATTTAATATGAGAGAGTAAATATTATTAGTATATTATTAGAATAATATATTGTTATTTGATTAATATAAGTCATAGAATTAATTAGAATTAATTTGGTGACTTAAAGAGGTTAATTAAATAAAGGGGTATAAACTGTCAATTGTTTGATAGTTAAGCTTTAGACTGAAATCCTTATAGATATACTAGGGACGAATTCTAGAAGCTAAAGGATAGCTAAATTCGTCCATGGCTTATCTATGGAAAGGATTTGGATAGCCTTAAGAGAAGATTATCTAATTAGGGTTTAGGTTGTAACCCTTAAGGAGTCTACAAGTATAAATAGATCCCATGGGCAAGGGAAATCGGCACCTCTCCTAAAGTAAGAAAACCCTAGCCGATTTCCTCCCCTCTCCTCTCTCCTAAATCATCTTCCTTGCTATTGGTGTTTGTAAGCCATCAGAGGAGTGACATTTGTGACTCTAGAAGCTCCAAGACCACAAGATCAACAAGGAACTCAAAGGTATGGTTCTAGATCTGTTTCAATGTTGTTATTTAACCTAATTAGCCATTAGAAGTCTTGGAATCAAAGCATGTTTAATTAGAAAGCCTAGATCCAAGCATTAGGGTTTTGCATGCGCACATAGGAAAGTTCTTATGGCTAAAACCCATCAGTAAGACTGTCATGAGTTGGTTGTAGAGGTCTAAGATGTTGGACATGGGCTCAACACTCATGAGTGCTCATAAGTTCTGAGTATTGGATTCAACCCACGCTCGTTGGCATCACTTCATGGAATTTTATTTCGAGTGATCGCGAGACGGTAATATAATATAAGTGTTCAAACCTAGAGATATGACTTGTTAACTATGAGTTAGTTATGCATTGAACGTACGAAACCGCATTGGTAACTCAATGTTATAAAACGTGTGTTTGTGTGTAATTTAACAAGTAGTAGAACAAGCATATGAGTCAGAGTTTATCTGTTCCTTCTTGGATTAGAAGCTGATATCTGGGCCCCTCGATGATTTTGTTTTAACCTATCTACCGGGCCCGGTCAAAACTAAGTTGATGTGTTCAATTAAGTTCTTTGTCAAACAAATCAGAAATCGGGAAACAAACTGCTGGACAATAAGCAAGACTATGTTCCATGTGTTTGTCCGGCTGATATCTAGAACAGAGGATTATATGATCCCTTATCTGAAATGGCGTACCATCATCTTCTCAGTTCCAAGAAACCTTGAAAAGAGCTACGATTGTCGATCGGTTCCTGAAGTCATACTTGCAGTTATAGTTATTAGACTTATCCAAGTGGGTGACTGTTGGATAAGGTGTCTAAGTCCATAACTATTTCTGGTATGTACTTAACCCGACCCGGCATGGTCCATTTGGGTTGCATGGCACCATGCAATTAGATAGACTAAATGAGAGAAATAACACTTGTGATTATTAATATATTATAAGTTCTAATATATTAATAATACTATTTAATTAGATTGATCAAGAATTAATTTTAGAATTAATTAAGTGATCAAAAGATAACTAATTAAATATATGGGTTGATTATGTAAATCATCCATCACTTATATAGGGGGCTAAGAGGCTCCATGGATAATCAAGTTTGGTTAAACCCATTGGATGCTCCATGGAGGCTCCATGGGAGTTACAAACCCATGGGTCATGGAAATGAAGAGTCATGACACATTAGGGTTTACATGGTGTAACCCTAGATGTGTCAACACTATATAAAGCTCATGTGTTATCCCAAAATCGGCACTACTAGTGAAACAAGAGGGCTTGGCCGATTTTAGTGTGTTATATTTTCTCTCCAAGTTTACTCCATAGCATTTGGTGTTGTGTGAAGCATTTGAGGCATCACACTTGGGGTGCTAGGCTCACAAGGTTTCAAGGAACATTTACAACAACAAGGTATGTAGTTCTATCTATTATTTAAGTTAAAATTGTTCCCCATGTATGCTAGATAGGATCATAGCTTTGGAAATCAACTTTGCTTGATAATTAGACAAACATAGATCCAAGGTTATTAGGGTTGCATGTACACTTAGGAAGTGTTAGAATGCTCAAAACCTATCAAACCTAGGAGAGTCTAAGGAGAAATGTTAGTGTGATTAGTACGCTGTTTAGAGGTGAGTATTCGCTGGAGAGCGAGCATGTGTAATGAGATTGGTAATCGAGGAGGTTAAGCAGCTACTTAGGAAATATGGGACAATCCATGTGGAAAGTATGGGTGGATGTGGCAGGTAGTATGGGGCTATACTACTAAAAGCAGAGGACCTATACTCGAAACAGGGAGAGCTCCAGAGGTTCTAAATAGCAGATTGAGGGGAGATAACATGGTTCCGGTACCATGATTCATAGCAGATTTTTGTCCCACTATGATTGTTCAAACTGAGAGTGGACATGGTAGAATTGTGGGGCCAGAGGGCTAGGTCGGTCGAGCTTCAATGGAGTATACCTTGCGAGGAGAATTGAGTTTATATCCCGAGGGGTTTGATAGGTGAGGTGCCAGTTGGAGTCGCAGGACTCAAGGAAAAGCGGGGATCATGCCTTGTGAAAGATTGCGGTCTGGATTGAGTGATCGACCAATGGTTGAGATGACACTTTCTGTGATGAGTATTACACTATTTTTGCTTCCCGTGTGGAGCGAAAGAGATAACAAACTTCCTATTTCAGAGTTTGGAGGTAAACCCTATGGAGTAGCATATAGTTGCGATATTTTCACCGGAGTATTTTGTAGTATGTCTGCTACGAGGTATTTCTTATACCATAAGAGAGTCATCAGTCGGGACTAAGATGGATGAGGACAAGGATATGCCTTAGTTCAGTATTGTAAGGCATATTTTAGCGGCAGTTCTAGGTAATCAAAAGGAGTATAACATGGCGTCGGACCTTGTTGGTTATGTTGTATATTGACTGTGAGAGTAAGGCCTCTTGCTTCTATGATAATTCATACGATGGAATGTTGGTTGAGGAATCAGAGATGAGGTGTGTGTGATAGTTCATTATTTTTTGGTTGAGAGTCGTAACTAATTCGGGACAGTCGAGATGTCCGGTATAGTGTCAGTATGAGATTTAGGGGTGCCTAGAGGTAGTCACATTGGGAGGATTCTGAGGTTTTCATCTAAGATTCTTAATACTTGGAGTTATTTGGTCATTATCTTGAAGGACATCGAGTGTTGCGTGTACGTTCCATGAGTCAGGAATGTTACATCTGGTAAGCCAGTCTAAGTTGTGGTATGTTGGTGTGTCAATGGACGATGGTTCGAACCCTAAGTGGGGGAAATCTGGGTATTATGCGGGGAGGATCCTTAATCTGAAGTGGTAAAGAAGTTTAGGTTATGGGGATCCACGATCCAAATGTATGAGACTAGGGTCATATGGTAGTCAAGGCAACGTACAAAGCGAGATGATTCATGCTACATATGCTCAGGAGAGAATGAGTGTCCTCACGGAAGATGGCCGTTGGACAGGAATCTAATTATGGTTCGTGTTTCTTCGGGTGTGCCAATGTTTGAGTTTCAAGACGATTGGGTTGTTGAGGTCAATATTTGATGGTTGAGAGATTCATAGTTCGACGTATACATTGTTATATGTATTCTGGGAAGGGCAGCAATTGATTTGTCAATCAGCTTCAAAGTCGGTGTGAGTAGTTTCACATGGGCATGATTAGTAGAGGATGGGGTTTTGGTTTGTCATCAGCGTGTTCTTAGTCATTGAGGATTCCTCCGTGCTGCCAATTGTGAGTTGGGAGTACTTCAAGGTTTCGAGTTGTGTCAGTAGAAGATTAGTGTTCGTGGCAAGACATCATGAGATTCGGTGATGGTGTATTGAGGTATCCGAGCATGATGCCCTAAATTGTTGGATTACTATGAGACTTGGGTTTTTCAGACGGCAAGTGGAACATCAAGTGACTATATTTCTAGATGTGAGACCATCAATTAATTGTTGCCAGACAGGGATTATCCAAGAGCATAAATTGTATTGAGGGAAAGTGTTGTGCCTACAAGGAGATGCATAATCTGGGTAGGTGTGTGTACTTATCTATTCTAGACCATAGAGCATGAGTTAGTGAACTCAGTATGGTAATGACTTGATGATGAGATTGTGGAGTGATAAGAGACTGAGTGGATCCGGGTGGGAGTAATCACTTAGGATAGTCAGGGAAAAACCGTGGGATGAGCCCATGGCGAGTGAGAGAGTGTTGTAAGACTACGGAGAGCTACAACATTCATGAGTCACTAACAGATAGTATCGTAAGACTACAGAGAGCCGTAGCATTCATGAGTCAGTAAGAGGTAGCATCATAATACTGCAGGGAGCCGTAACATTCACCAGTCAGTAGGAGAGAGAGTATCGTAAGGCTACGGAGAGTCGTAGGATTCACGAGTCATTAAGAAAGAGTATGCAATATTATGGGGAGCCGTAGCAATCACGAGTCAGTAACAGACTATTGTAAGACTACAGAGAGTCGTAGCATTCATGATTTGGTGAGAGAGAGAGAGAGAGGGTATCGTAAGACTACGTGGAGCTGTAGCACTCAGTAGTCAGTGAGAGAGTGTTGTAAGACTGCGGGGAGCCATAGCATTCACTAGTAGAGTCTGACTCAGTGGGGTTCTTAGGCCTGGGTAGACTTGCCAATTGACTCTGTGGCAACCTGGTGGCCGGAGCCGGGGCGAGAATGGGGTCTCAGAAATGGTCGGGAACTTATATATTTTGAGTTAGGGAGGGGTTATCGCAAATCGGAAGGATCTAGGTGTAATGCATGTGTAGGTTCGTGGAACAAGGGTCATGAGTTGACTACTAGATTGGATACGGGTGGTTCCAATTCTGTTTCGGGCAAAACTTTTGTGCTTGAGTTTAGGCTCTAGCTGTGTACATGATGGGTAGGTTGGGAGTTCGTGGTTTTTAGATGGATTTCATTGTGAACGAGGATGTTTCCCATCTGATGATTTAGACCAGGATGCATCAGTTCATTTGTTTGAGGAGAACCATGCAGGATATGCATGAATTAGCAAATAGTAGACGGCAGAGGTTGGGGGTCAGGTGCGACTTCAATTCGGTTGTAGTAATTGCTTTGGGTAAAGAAAACTTGGTGATTGTGAGCCCAGTATGATTGGTTGAGACAACTTGGCTAGATAGAAGAGCTATGAAGTTGTATTGCCAGATATGTTAAGGTGGCCTCGAAGGTTCAAATATTAGGTCGGGAGTTGATTTGGTACGCAAAGTTGGAAGGGACATTTGAAGGTGAGTCGGGGCTTGTGGTTATGGATACAGGAGGATATTTCCAACCGGGCATGGTCATTCTTCTAGTGGCTGACGAAGAAGTATTGAGATTCATTCTTCAGATTGGTTCTGATAATGGTACCAACAGTTGATACATGGTGGGATGTGACCCCTCCGTTCCTTTTGAGTTATGATCTAGATCGATTAGTATGTCAGTCATGAGTGATCTGCAGCTAATTATTCGCTAACGACTTGTTCCCATTAGTCCCAACAAGATAATCAGAGTTGGAAGTGTTTATCAAGGTTTTTTATTTGATTAGTGATCTACATGATGATATTCTGCATGGGCGGGCTATCGAGGAGACAGAACACTATAGTTTTCAGGTTCTAGAGAGTCAGAGTTGGCACTGCAACGGCAGAGGGGTCTGTCCTTCTTCGGTTGGGAGTTCCTCTTTTGTTTCGGGTGTCTTAGGAGGGAGATCGTTGTATGATATGAGATTTTCCGGTGGTGCTTCTCGGGTTTCATTTCGATCTATGTGTTGATAAAGATCGATTTCGAGGGCAAAATCTAATTAAAGTGGGGGAGAATTATAACACCCAAATTCCTAGATGTGGGACTTTAGGATTTTGTGCAAGTTGAAAGGCCTATTCGACACGTAAGTGGGCCCAACTCATCGTGTAAGAGTTGATATGGACATTCGAGTTATTGGAACGCCTAGTTCCTGGTACGCATTTAACTCATTTATTTATTTATTTCGACAGAGGGACTCGACAAGTTCGTGGCACTAACTCTTCGAGTGGAGGGTAGATTATGCGTGGGGTTTGAACAGCCCACTCTGCGAGTCAAGTGCCCTCAACTCGACGAGTAGCTTGGCCTGAGTGAAACCCTAATCTTGCGGTTTTGCACCCTATTTAAGCTCCTTAACCCCCACCCATTGGCCTCATTGTAACAATTGGTAAAAATAGGAACGATCGTACGATGCTATGTTTTGATTATTAAACAATATGAGTATTTTATCAAGAATGGTTGAAAGAATTTAACCTCTTTTATTTAAATAAGTTCTTGTGAAATATTAAACAAGTAACTAATGATAATTTCGTTATGATGTATGACTACGAACCATCACCGGTTTGTGAAAATTAGCATATAACATCATTTGAACGCAACAAACTTAATTTTTGTATCAACATGTATCTAGTTGATAATTAAGTTAGGTTTTGTGTAAAACATGTGCTTAATAGTTTTGGAGGATCTAAATTTGACAAATATACGAACCAAAGTGACAAAACGTGTTTAACGATATGGTTAACCGGTTAAATGTCACGAAATTATACATTGGTCAATAAATTTTATATTTAAATAAATTAAAATATAAAATGAATTATTATAAGGTATAATTAGAACGTATTTAAGTGTTTTTGAATAAAAAGAATAAAACATAAACATTAAAGTTCAAATACACAAAAACTACATTGTTATTTTATACTAAGTATACATTTATGTATTTGTATATATGTATTATTATCTAGTGAATGACTAGTTATGGGTCATGAATTAAAGTGATTTCATGTAAGTTTTATGAAGTCTAAATCAATTAAGATAAGAGAATTGGTGGAGATAAGTGCCAACTTAACTAATAAGTGCTTAATCACTTAAGACATTTTACTAAGAATGCTTATTAATCCCTCTTCTAATTTTTGAGATTAAGACCTTCCCTCTCCCTAACTAAAACTCCTAACTAACTAAATAACTAGTAGTTAGTTAGTTAACTAACTCTATCTCTAAGCAACCACCCAAGCAAGTGGCTACACAAGATCACATCACTTAAACTCACATCCCATCACAAGCTAGTCTAGGTTTTGTCCCCTTATCCTCTTCCACTCTTTTCTCCTTCATATCCACGAAATTTCCTCTTCATTTTACCCTCATTTGACCAGCCAATACTCCAGGGAATTACTCTCAACCTTCATCTCATTTTCAAGCACAAGAACTTGCTTCCAAAGCCATCAAAACCATGAACTAAAGGGCTGTTGTCCCTTTTGTGTTTCAGCCACCATTTCACCCATCTACACCTTCCTTTTGCTTGATATTTTTACCACCAAATACCCCTGGAAGTTACTTGTTATGATACTCAAAATTATTCATTCAAAACAGTGAGTAAACTACCCTTTTTCTTTCTCTTTTGCTGTGAAATTTCGTGACAGCAACATAGCCAAAAGAGTGGCTGTTTTGGAGCATCAAACCAACAACCAAAAGTTCATCTTCAACCTTCCATTCTTCAAGTATTCACATAAGGTGAGTTCATACCCCCACATTTTCATATTTTATTCAAGTTTTAAGGGGGGGAATACAAGTTAGAAGACTAAACATAACTTAAATTTAAATGACAGCTTTCTACAGAAAAGTTGAGTCCTGTTCACGGACTGTTTTGACCATCTTAAACTTAATATCTTTCAAAACTGTACAAAATACAAATAGTTCAAGTTTATACCTTTCTAATGACTACTCGCACGCGTTCATACGGTTTTTCTACAATTGATGGTGACTTTTATAAAAATGTCTGTCATTTCAGAAGTGATTTCGGACTAGTCTGTGAAGATGTTCATTTTCACACTAGTTTGAGACCACTAAAAATCATAATAAAAATTAGGAACAAAGTAGACTCATTTTATAAACTCTCAAAAGTGATGGATTCAGTTTTTGACTTACGAGGATGTTTCTATGAGTTTTCTAAAAACAGGGACAGTAAAGGGTAAAACTATCAAAAGTGGTTTATAGATTTATTAACACCTTCTAACATTTTTGAGCAATGTTTATACATTAAGGAAGTTAAAACACAATCATTTAAATATGTTTAATTACCATTTTTACAAAAGTGATAAGTACAAAAAGGTCTTTAGTATCAAACTTAAGGATTATTTCATGCAAAGTTTCTAATAAAAACGTAAGATATGAACAACAATTACGAAACATACCAAATCATCTTTTAAAATTTATACATATATATATGTTTCGTTTACAAACTTGTCTTCTACATCGAAAATATACATATATATGTTTTGTTTACAAACTTGTCTTCTACATCAAAAATTACACTTTTCATAACAAGTGAACATTTTACTAGGGATTACTATGCAAACGAGACATGTTTTTAGAAAACTATAATTGGTATAGTTTACGAGAGCATTACAAACTTTTACATACTAGAAAGACTATTTCAAGAAGTTTACTTTCATATACAAGAACAAACGAACATTTTTTCATGTAAATTTGTTTAATACTAAGTTTTGTGAGACATGAACTTCACGTACGCTCGAGTACGCATTTCAAGTCCTATATTATATACCAGAATCCCTTGGAGGGGGAGCATGGTGTTTGTGTATAGATCTATACGGGCTTGACAACCCGCGCGCTGACTGTTAGCTACAGTCCACCATTTGGGGTGACAAACGTCAGAACATTCCAACGCCTGAAGAACGTTGTATATAGGCATTTCTAGTCAATAGCATGGTTATAAAACTCACATGGAGTATTGAAAACACATTGATTTACGGGGTTTTTCAGACGTATTGGGAATTTTATACTTACATACATTTTTAGATACAAACATTGGTCTTGAGAGAAGGCTACATTTATACTAGTAGAAAATATAGGATTTTCTAGAAGCAAACAAACAAGAACAAAACATTTCATTTCATACAAACATTGTCATTTAATACTTATGAAACTCACCAGCTTAAATGCTGATCTACTCTTTCGAAACTACTTGTATGTCCCAGGGATTCAGTAATTACAGGTAACAAACAACTTTTGAAGAAGGGACGCTGCGGCGCCAGTTTAAATTCATATTTTGGCATCATATTGTAATTGGTTTTGAACATGTACCTTTTAACAATGTAAACTTTCAATTATATATATGATGGTTGTATTGCTTTCTTTACTATGTATTCATTTGTTATGTTACCACATGAAGTCATCCGCCCCCGAACGTTTCCGCCGTTCCGGTTTGGGGGTGTGACAGATTGGTATCAGAGCATTGTTTATAGTGAGCTAAGTATATCAAACCACATAAGATATACAAACTATAAATACATAGGGACTAAAACTCTCTGACTTAACAATTTCAAAATAGGAACATTAGGGGTCCTTTGCTATTAAGTCTATGTTTGCTAAGTGTATACGTTAAGGTTATATATACTAATAGTTTTATAGACTTAGAATTTGAGATTTTCACTTTACTTCCTTTTCCTTGTTTGGATGTGGATATAAGGTAAGATCACTTATTCGACTAATTATTTAATCTTGACTGTATATGACCTGTATACACAAGGCAACCATAGAAGGACCAGGAATGGACCGAGATTTCACAAAAAATGTAAGTGCATACAAACATACTAGTAAGGAGTCATATTGGCAACAAAACAAAAAGTATTAAGATAAGTTAAACACTGCGAGTAAGCCTCGGCGTATGTAATCATGTCTGGGATGAATATAGCCTGATCAACTATATTTATCCAAGAGGTGACCAACGTATGCCGATGAATGGTCGTAGTGGATGACGAGTCTAAAACTTACCAACAAACCATACAAAGAAAGCTTTTAACATACAAATTTAAAATACTGTAGGAGCATTTTGCGTTACAATAGAACCACACACTTAGATTCTTCATATGCTTCTTACCCCTATTCTCGCATAGGCATATCAGCTAGACTTCATCTCCACATAGACCCCTACTATCCTTCCACCGAAGCCAATAGATGGATCAAGAAGGACCCAGAAGAAGATTTCGAAGAGTACCAATAGATGAAATACGAGGAAGAAGATTTCCGAGAAGGGACCAGATGGAGAAAGAAGTTCGGGAGATACCTTCAATAAACCTTACCCTATCAAGAGGAGTGTGAGAACCTCCACCTCTCATTTCAGGAGGCAACCCGTAATTAACTACCTAGCCACACATATAGACTGGAGAGGACAACCGATGATCCACAACCAACATAAACTCACTGCACCGTACTTAGTGTGACAACCCGAAATTTCCATTTGTACGAACAATATCTATTCAATAGAAGCCAATCCAGTTTCAGTGATTTTCAGACTTTTCTGAATGAGTTTGTATACATTAGGGTCTACGTTTAAGGAGATATCAGGAGAGTGGATGCTCCTGGGTTTGCGAAATTTGAACATTCCAAGTTTCATAATGTTATAGTCCAACTTCTAGAATAAAAATATTTTCTGCCAAAATATTTAAGGACTATAAATAGATTTCTGAATTAAATTAATTCATTATTCACAAATCCAACTAGAGAAAAGTCATTCTCTCTCTGACGGATCTTCGGGTTTTAATCCCAGATTGTGAGTCTACTTTGCTAGATGTGTTTTATTACTTGTTTTATGCTTTATAACATAGATTACATGTCTAAAATGCAAGATCCGGGAGTTTACAGCCCAAGAATGTTCTTGGGGAGTAAACTCCAAAATGGAGCTTTAAGGCTACCTAGTCCCGTTTCCTTGTTAAATAACTAGTTAAGGACTTAATGTATAAACATTAGAGGCTAGAAATCAATCAAGAACCACTAGTTATAGGAGTTTACGGCCAAGGATATCTCTTGGGCCGTAAACCCCTTTTTAAGGGCTATAAGCGCCCTAAATCACCCCTAAGGCTTAGGACATTTACCCTCTAATGCTTGTAGCTAATTTGGACACCAAAACACTTCAAAATCATAGAGTTTTAGGAGTTTACGGCCAAGGATATGCTCTTGGGCCGTAAACCCCTTTTTCAAGGGCAAAGTGTACCCTAAACACCCCTAAGGCTTTAAGACTATTACCCTTTGATACTTGTAACTTGAATGGGGAGTAAATGATATCAAAACCATCCCTTAAAGGGATTTTACGGCCAAGGAACATCACTTGGGCCGTAAACTCCAAGTGAAGGCACAAATGTGTGCCTAATGTCCCCTTTAGCCTTAGACAAAAACATAGAAGCTATCCTACTTGTTCAAGTGACTTAAAAGAATTAAAACCAACACCCCATAGGAGTTTACGGCCGTAAACTCTAGGGGATATGGTCTTTAGGCCGTAAACTCCTCTATGGAGCATTCTAGGGCCTTAAACTACTTCAAGGATTATTCCAACAATGCTAGGCTAATTCTAGGATTAAGATAGCACTTCAAAACACCCAAAACCACCAAGTGAGGAGTTCACGGCCGTAAACTCATGGGTTCACGGTCGTAAACTCCAAACGTGGGGTTTGTTGGGTGGTAAACTATTATACATGGTCATTTGGTCCTTCAAACCCCTTTGCCTTGTCCCGTATCGACTTAGATGCAACCCTTAGGACCTATAACATTTATGCAAAATGTTTTCATGTTCCTAAGTGTCCCAACTTATTTTATTAAGTTATTATTTGGCTAATTAGTTATATATATGCTTATTATATGATAACTAGGCTCGTGCGTGTAAACAAGTCTCTGTTTGCCACCTAGCACGGTATCCGACACTGCAATTCAAACAGCTCACCACAAGTGAGTTCATACCCCTTTAATCAACCTTTGAAATGATTTTAAATGTTTTAAATACTTTATGGGGGGGAATAGAAGTCAAACACTTATAGTTATTGCTTCAATCACATGTGATTGCATTTAATCACATGTGATTAATAACTAGGAAACCAATGATTTTATCACTGTTCAAACTGTCTATCAAACTGTTTTACTTCAAAATGTCTTACAAACTCTTTTACTTTTCAAACTCATTTACAACTGTGATTCAAACAAATGTTCCTTATACTTAAACTGTTTTATCAAACTTATGCCTTCAAATTGTTTTATAGATTGACATCAAGTCGATCTTTTCTTGAAATAACATTTATGGTTCAAATGTATTATAAAATCTTATTTATGCTTTTACTTCTTATAAATTGCATGCCCATATATGTTTAGATGTATAAATAATGTTTAAAGGGCTTAGGAAGGCCATCCGCCCTATTTCCTTTTTCTCGATTTGGATATGGTCTGGTGGGATTTCGGATAACCATCCGAAGGTCGTTTCAATATTAATTATATATCAAATATACATATATAGACATAAAAGTACTTCCATATTCATACGTACTAGACACATCATTAGTAAGTTACCATCGGGGTAACACAAGATCATACATATACAACTATACTAGGAAGAGAACATATACAACTATACTAAGAGAACATATGCAACTATACTATGAGAACATATACAACTATACTACGAGAACACATACAACTATACTATGAGAACATATACAACTATACTAAGAGGAGAACATATACAACTATACTAGAACGCGGAACATTACATTACATATACTAGAATACTTAAATTACTGTGATTTAAATCAGAGCATGACTTAACTGTCATGACTCGAGTTGTGGCCAGAGTATCTTGGAGGGGGAGCGTGAGTTTGTGTATAGATCTATGCTGGATTGACAATCCTACACCTTGCTGCTAGCTACAGCCGGACCTGCAGGTCTGCGGGTGCCAAACGTCATTTTCTTTATTACGACCATTCATTACGTCGTTCTTACTAGTCGATAGTATGGTGCAATTTATCACATAATGCCTTAATATAAATCCGGTTTAAGGTAGTTAGTACAGCAGTAGTTCCTATAATACAAAACTACAATACTACAATGATTTACCCATTACATATTTTTAGTGATAACCTCACTTAAACATTAATGTACAAACTATATTTTGTTAAATGATAGTTACACGTGGGATATTACACACTTTTACAACAAACGAGCGTACAAAACAGTTAAGCCTTGGTAGAAGGCTACTTTAATAGAAAATATAGGTTTTTCTGAGAGTTTCAAACTTTTACAAACACTTACATACATTTTACAACTTATACTTACGACAGGTTCAAACGTTTTGATAACAAACATCGACACTAAAATACTTATGAACTCACCAGCTTAATGCTGATAAAATCTTTCAAAATAACTTGTATTCTCAGCTCATCAATAGACAGGTACCGATGCCAGCTTTTGAGAAGATGGAGCGCATTCAAGACTCATCATATTATTATTTTGATTTACATTATATTTTTAGTGTCTAAAACTGTACAGAACACACTTGTATTAAAATTATATATTTAATGCAATGGATGATGTTGTTTGCTTATTTACATTTACTGTGTTGTGATACTTTACATGACGTCCTCCGCCCCAGAACGTTTCCGCCGTTCTTGGTTTTGGGGTGTGACACTTAGGGCCATAGCACCCATAGACCGGCAAGCAGATCAAGAGAATAATATAGATCACCTACACTCCTTAGAAAAGGAGATAGTCGTTATAGGACAAAGAACCCTTACAGCTACAACCTGGACAGTCATCACATAACTGAGAACAGAGGAGGCCACTCGTGAAATAGAATCATGCCGACACATGAAGGTAATCAGCATACTGGTGCAACACTAGTTCTATAAATAAACCCTACAACATTTCAAATTGCGGTAACAGCCGCCGTGACACCAGTCATGCCACACCTCGGCGCTAACAACACAAAAAAAAGTGGGAACGACGCCGAAAGTTCCAATTGTAATAACAACCAGGGACGCCCCGAGTATGTTCCTGCAACGACGCCCCAAATCAAGGACCTACCAAAACACAACAAACAGTGACATTCCATACCACCACCATCCCTACTATCTCAGTGTCGACAAGACCATATGTTGGAAACCTGCCAAAATGCACCAACTATAGCTTTCATCACAAAGGAAAGTGTAGGGAAATGCACTGCAAGAACTGTAATGAAAAGGGGCATACCACAAATTTCTGTAGGGTGTCGGCTCAACAGACCGCCCAGAACACAAAAGCCGGGATGAGTCGGACTTGCTACAAATGTGGAGAAGTAGGGCATTGTTGGATATAGTGTCTAAGTCCATAACTATATTTGGTATATACTTGACCCGACCCGGCATGGTCCATTTGGGTTGCACTTCACCCAAACAATTTATGGATAATATTTGAGAATAGTACAAGTTATGATTTATTAATATATTATAAGTTCTAATATATTAATATAAGATCATATTATTTAATTAGTAGTGATCTATAATTAATCTAGGATTAATTTAGTGATCAAAGATATTACTAATTAAATATGGGCTTCTATATGTATATAGTGTGGGCTTATGCTTATTTGGAATGGGCTAGGCTTGGATGGAGAAGTCCATGGATACTCCATGGAGCTTTAACCCATGGATCTCATGGAAATGAAGAGACATGGGTATTAGGGTTTACATGGATGTAACCCTAATCCACCATACTATATAAAGGAGGCTTTGGCTCTTGAAATCACACTAGTTGACACATGTTGAGGTGAGGGCCGATTTCAAGAGAAGAGTGACTATTCTCTCAAAGTTCCAAGTTTGTGGTGATTTGTGACTTTCATTTGAGGCATCCACACTATTGGTGCTAGGCTCTAAAACTCCAAGCAATCAACTACAACTACAAGGTAAGTGTTTCTACTAGCTTTATTTGATTCAAGTTCCCCATGCCATGCTAGTTAGGATATAAGCCTTGGGAAAATAATTATTTGCATGTATCTTAGATAAACATAGATCCAAGGTTTATTAGGGTTGCATGTACACTTAGGAAGTGTTAGAATGCTCAAAACCCATCATTGGTATCAGAGCCTAGGCTTGTTTGTTTGATACTTGTTGCAATATGCTTGAAAAAGTTGAAATCTTGTTGTCTGACTGATGGACTCGCCGAGTCCATGGGGGGACTCGCCGAGTCCACTTGTATCTTCAACCTACTCGCCGAGTAGGTTCATGCACTCGGCGAGTAGGGTCGACAGAGTGCAGTTTTTCGACTTTAGTTGCTGGAAATGGATTAGAAACGTTACCCTAAACTGTTTTGGTACTTGAAAACTTGTTTTAGAAGGTGTAATGTCTTTTCTAACTCATTTACAACAACTAGTTATCAAAATTACAAAGATTAAGTGTGATATGAAAGTGTTCATGTTCATGATCTTGTTCTTATGATGTTTAGATGATCATAGGAATTATTTGTAACCTATGTGGTAGATTAATTCTTGATCATAATGTTATTTAATGGAGTCCATAATTTGTCCTCAAGTTATGGAAAACCAAAAGTCTCTTGGATTGAAAACCATTAAAAGAACACAAGAGTTAGAAAAATGAAGAGTCTTCATTTTATTACTCTATTAAACTCATAAGTTACACAATATGAAAAGTTTTGAAAGTTTACAAAACTTGCCCTCAAGTTTTGGAACAAGTAAAGTCAAGTTAAAACTTTAGTTCCAACCCTTAGAATTTTAAAAGTTAAAATTCAACCCTTATACTTATATTATTATGATTTAATAATTATATATATATATATATATATATATATATATATATATATATATATATATATATATATATATATGTATAAGAACAAAGTCGTCTTACCGCTAGTACGCCTCATTCAGGAAGCCGGTCTATAAGGTGGGTATAAGGTTGTTGCCTATAAAATGGTGACTTAATGGGTGTCCACTCTCACCCACCGCTTGCTTGATCGGTGGAGAGTCGTTAGCTGAACGGGTAAGACAAGGACTTATAAATTCTCATTCAAAGTATGATGAATATTATAAAGTAACTAAATGTTTTATTAAATTCCCAATCTTAGTTAGTTTAGGAAAAATGTGAATAAGGTGCTAATCCATGAAATTACACTTTACACTTTGTTTAAGTCGTTGCTGGAGCGTGTGTGGTTAACCGGCACACTAACTTAGACTTAACAAGGTAGGTAAAGGGTGACTTAGGGTTTATTATAGTATCGATGGAGCATGTGTGGTTTACCGGCACATCAATTGAGTGATAAACCTTAAGGGTACCGAGTGATTTGCATGGTTACTTCACACCTCGTTTTGTGATCCTCGGCATCCCAGTCACAAAACCTGGAGGGCACACTCGAGATTGAAACATGCCTTTGAAAAGTTCATTGAATCTCAAAGAATCTAGGAATTTCTAAGAACCAATCAAAAACCTAATACTTAAATATTTCGGTTTTCGTGGTGGAAATTGGTGAATCGTCATTCACCTACCTTTCAAATATGGTATAGCTTAGATTACGGCATACCTGTTCTAAGTTATATTATATTGTGATTGGGTCCTAGCCTTAATATTACATTTGGGTGTTTTATTAAGGACTCTCTTATATCTAAACTAATCTTGTTCTCTTCTTTTCAGATGTCTTCAAACAATGCTGCTTTTGGCTCTAATCCTAATGGCTCCTTTACCCTTATGAACTTGTGTGGGAAAGTCACCTTTGATGGTTCCAACTTCAATGAGTGGATCAGAAACATCAGGATGATTACCCGCTACGAGGACAAAGAATATGTCCTTGACAAGGAGCTTAAGGAGATCGATGAGACCACTGCAACTCCTCAGGAGATCGCTGAATTTCGGGCACATGAAAGGGATGCTACGAAAGTGGCGTGCATCATGATGGCCACGATGACAGCGGAACTCCAAAAGTCTTATGAGGATTTCTACCCTTATGAAATGCACCAAGATTTGATGGAAAGATACCATCAAAGTGCAAGACAAGAGAGGTATGAAATCATCTGCTCCATGATAACAACCATGATGAAGGACGGGGAATCCGTCACGAGCCACATGCAGAAAATGCAAAGGTATGTGGATCGTATGCTGAAGCTTAATGTGAACTTCCCTGAGGATCTTGCAATAGATATCATTTTGCACTCCTTACCATCGTGCTATGATCAATTCCGCATGACATACCACATGAATAAGGAAGAGGTCACACTCAGCAAACTTCAGGGACTTCTCAAGACTGCAGAATCAGGTCTTAAGGGGAAGTCGGTTGCTATCACTCCTACTCCAAACTCAACTCCTGTTTTGGCAATTAGGAAAAGTCGATGGAGGAAGAGAAAGAGATCCTCGAAGGGTACCATGGGTCGGACCCTTGATGCCTCTTCTTCAAGTGGAACCAAGAAAGGTTTCATCACTCCTTCTTCTGACCCAAAAGAGGCTGAATGCTTCTATTGCCATGAAAGATCTCATTGGAAGCGGAACTACCCAAAGTACCATCAGGATGTGAAGGATGGGAAAGTCAAACCCAACCATGCAGGTACTTACACTATCATTTCTAATAACTCACCACATTCTAAATCTTGGGTCCTTGATACCGGTTGTGGTATTCATATTTGTTGTGACTTGCAAGGACTAAGAAGAAGTGAGAATATGGAGCAAGGAAGAATAAACTTGATCATGGGGAATAGGAAAGCTTCACCTGTTACCAAGATTGGAGTTTATACTTTATCGCTAAGTAGTGGGTTTAATTTAGATTTGAATAAATGTTGTTATTCGCCAGGAATGGCAAGAAATATTATTTCCTTTCATGCTTTGTACAAACAAGGGTTTACCTTTTCATTTAATAATGAAGTTGGTTCTATAGATGTTTTCTATAATAATGGTTTTTATTTTAAAGCATTACCTTGTGATGGTGTGTATGAAGCTGTATCTGTTGTAGATAACTTAGGAAATAATGTTTTGTGTATTGATTCTACTAATAATAATAACTTGGATAAAGCATCGTTATGGCATCGTCGTCTTGGACATATAAGCAAGAAACGCATAGGCCAACTCCAAAAGGGTGGAGTCTTGGAGTCATTTGACCTAAAGTCAGATGATAGTTGCGAATCATGCTTACTTAGAAAAATGACAAAGTCACCCTTCACAGGCTCATGTGAGAGGGGTGAAGGTTTGTTGGACCTTGTACACACGGATGTGTGTGGACCATTCAAACATGCCACAAGGGATGCTAATCGTTATTATTTGACTTTTACTGATGATTACAGTAGATATGGATATGTCTACTTAATCAAGCATAAGTCAGAGACTTTCGAGAGGTTTAAGGAATTTAAACAGGAAGTCGAGAATCAATTGGGCAGGAACATTAAGATTCTTCGATCCGATCGAGGAGGTGAGTATCTTAGTTCAGAGTTCCTCGACTATCTTAGGGAATGTGGGATTGTCTCACAATTGATACCTCCCAGGACACCACAGTTGAATGGTGTGGCTGAGAGGCATAATCGAACCTTGTTGGATACGGTTCGTTCCATGATGAGTCGAGCTACGCTACCAATCTCATTCTGGGGGTATGCCTTAGAGACTGCCGCCCATATACTTAATCTTGTCCCTACAAAGAAAGTTGCCAAAACTCCTCACGAGATGTGGACTGGCAAAGTACCTAAGCTAGACCACATCAGGATTTGGGGTTGTGAGGCTTTCGTGAGATGCGAGACTCATGATAAGCTCGAACCTCGAAGCGAGAGGTGTATTTTCATCGGCTACCCACAGCAATCCTTTGGTTACCTCTTCTACAGACCTAGTGATAATGTGGTCTTTGTAGCAAGAAGAGGAGTCTTTCGAGAGAGAGAATTTATAAGCCAAGGAGACAGTGGGAGGCAAATTGATCTTGAAGAAATTCAAGAGTCAAGTGGTGAAGGAACTTCGAACCCTAGCCCTCAACTTGAGGAGGAAACTCCTGTTGAGCCAGTTGATGTGCCTGTACCTCTGAGGCGTTCCACGAGAGTTAGGAATGCACCTGATCATTATTATGGCTTCCATATTACTGCGGAAGGTGAGGCACTTATTAGTGATGAGACACTAGTAAGTCTGGATGAACCTAACAGCTACACGGAAGCCATGGTAGGCCCTGAGGCTGCTAAATGGAAAGAGGCCATGGATAGCGAGATACAATCCATGTATGACAATCAAGTTTGGGACTTGGTTGAGAATGTACCTGGTCGTAAGACTGTAGGGTGCAAATGGGTCTTCAAGAAGAAGACCGACATGGATGGTAAAGTACACACTTATAAGGCGAGACTGGTTGCAAAGGGCTTCTCTCAAATTCCTGGAGTGGAATATGATGAGACCTTTTCACCAGTAGCCAAGATTAAGTTTATTCGGGTTCTGTTAGCCATAGCTGCATTTCATGACTATGAAATATGGCAAATGGATGTCAAAACCGCTTTCCTTAATGGAAAGTTGGCTGAAGATGTTTACATAAGTCAGCCAGAGGGTTTTGTCAGCAACGAGTACCCTAATAGAGTGTGTAAGCTCGAGAAATCCATTCATGGATTGAAACAGGCACCTCGCAGGTGGAATCTTTGCTTTGATGAGAAGGTCAAGGAATTTGGTTTTTCAAGGAGTGAAGATGAATCTTGCGTCTATATCAAGGCTAGTGGGAGCATAGTCAGTTTTTTGGTACTGTACGTGGATGACATACTACTCATAGGAAATGACATCCCAACCCTGCAGGAAGTAAAGTCCTGGCTTGGGAAGTGTTTCGCTATGAAGGACCTTGGTGAAGCTGCCTATATCCTAGGGATAAAGATTTTGAGAAACAGGAGTAAAAGGCTAATTGGACTTAGCCAAAGTACCTACTTGGACAAAGTGTTGAAAAGATTCAACATGCATAACTCTAAGAAAGGTGAGTTACCCATTCAGTGTAACGCCAGATTGAGTAAGACAAAAAGCCCTAGTAGTGAGGCTGAGATAGCAGAAATGAGTCGTTTTCCTTATGCTTCAGCTGTAGGATCGATCATGTATGCCATGACGTGTACTCGACCTGATGTAGCTTTTGCTTTGAGCATGGTTAGCAGGTATCAGGCGAACCCTGGCAAGGAACACTGGACTGCGGTAAAGAATATCCTCAAGTACCTGCGTAGGACTAAGGACTGGGTCCTTACCTTCGGTGGGAGTGATGACTTGAGAGTTATAGGGTATAGTGATGCTAGCTTCCAAACTGATAGGGATAATTTCCGCTCTCAGTCAGGCTGGGTCTTTACCCTAAACGGAGGAGCAATTTCTTGGAAGAGTTCCAAGCAGGAGACAGTCGCTGATTCCACTTGTGAATCAGAGTATATAGCAGCAAGCGAGGCAGCAAAGGAGGCGATATGGCTAAAGAACTTCATCGGAGACCTTGGAGTTGTACCAGCTATAAAAGAGCCAATGGAGATTTTCTGTGACAACAATAGTGTGGTTGCCTTAGCCAAGGAACCAAGGGATCACGGGAGATCCTGACACATCGACAGAAAATACCATTTTATCAGACATCGAATTGAAGAAGGACTCCTCATGGCGAAGAGGGTATCATCGGATGAGAACCCGGCAGATCCCCTCACGAAGGGACTGAGTAGGGTTAAGCATCTCCAGCATGCTCGGAGCATAGGGCTGAAGGATAATATAAGTTTTAGTAGTTAGATAACCCAGAAATTTGTAAAGTGTAATTGACATTTGATGATGAATAAAAGGTGTTTTATTTATGAGTAAAGTGTTGCTATCTCTTGTCGATCTTTTACTATATTTCTTTTGCATGTTTTGACTTCCAGAATAATTATGTTTGGTATATCATATTATTCAAACCTGCACAGTCGGTCATATGTCGGAAGTAGGTATGAATCAAGACTGTCATGATTGGTTGCAGAGGTCTAAGGTGTTGGACATGGCTACAACAATCATGAGTGCTCATAAGTTCTGAGCATTGGACTCAACCCACGCTCACTGGAATCACTTCATGGAATTTTATCTCGAGTGATCGTGAGACGGTAATATCATATAAGTCTTCAAACCTAGAGGTATGATTTGTTACTTACGAGTTGGTTATGCATTGATTGTACGTAAACGCATTGGTAACTCGATGTTATAAAACGTGCTTTTGTGTGTAATTCAATGAGTGGTAGAACAAACATTTGAGTCGAAGTTTATTTGTTCCTTCTTGGATTAGAAGCTGATATCTGGGCCCCTCGATGATTTTGTTTTGACCTATGTACCGGGCCCGGTCAGAACTAAATTGCTGTGTTCAGTTGACTTCTATGTCAAACAAATCGGAAATCGGGAAACAAATGCTGGACAATAAGCAAGACAATGTTCCATGTATTTGTCCGACTGATATCTAGAACAGAGGATTATATGATCACTTATCTAAATGGCGCGTTCTAGTTCCACAGAGTTTAAAGAGCTACGATTGCTGATCGGTTCCTGAAGTTATACTTGCAAATATAGTTACTAGACTTATCCAAGTGGGAGACTGTTGGATATAGTGTCTATGTCCATAACTATATTTGGTATATACTTGACCCGACCCGGCATGGTCCATTTGGGTTGCACTTCACCCGAACAATTTATGGATAATATTTGAGAATAGTACAAGTTATGATTTATTAATATATTATAAGTTCTAATATATTAATATAAGATCATATTATTTAATTAGTAGTGATCTATAATTAATCTAGGATTAATTTAGTGATCAAAGATATTACTAATTAAATATGGGCTTCTATATTTATATAGTGTGGGCTTATGCTTATTTGGAATGGGCTAGGCTTGGATGGAGAAGTCCATGGATACTCCATGGTGCTTTAACCCATGGATCTCATGGAAATGAAGAGACATGGGTATTAGGGTTTACATGGATGTAAACCTAATCCACCACACTATATAAAGGAGGCTTTGGCTCTTGAAATCACACTAGTTGACACATGTTGAGGTGAGGGCCGATTTCAAGAGAAGAGTGACTATTCTCTCAAAGATCCAAGTTTGTGGTGATTTGTGACTTTCATTTGAGGCATCCACACTATTGGTGCTAGGCTCTAAAACTCCAAGCAATCAACTACAACTACAAGTTAAGTGTTTCTACTAGCTTTATTTGATTCAAGTTCCCCATGCCATGCTAGTTAGGATATAAGCCTTGGGAAAATAATTATTTGCATGTATCTTAGACAAACATAGATCCAAGGTTTATTCCGGTACGTTCATTCCCGACAGCACATATGCATGGATACTATATAATACCAACGCGGAGAGGAGTATTCTAAGTCGTAGATTTAATCAATTTCTCAACCAAAAACCTCAAAAACTTAAACGAAATATTTACAGTAGAATTGGAATAATCAAAAGCACTAGAGACGTGTACATAGGGTGCACTTTAACACTAAATCAACCAATTCGTTCAAAGCATCCTAAAACCGGTCACAATAAAAATTTACATCATTTTCATTTTAACAACGTATTAGTTAGTTTCCTCACCATACCGATATCATATATTATGAAAAGGCCATTCGCCTAAACCCATCGAGTAATAGAAACCTCGTTGTCTATGGCAACAAACCGGACACAAACCCCCGACTCACCTTTTACAACAAGACTCAGAAGTACCTACACAGGAGGTACCACGTCGTCCTAGCCCGTGCTGTCGATAAGAAACAAGAAGAGAAAGACATCATGGATGTTGAAAAAGCCTGTAACCTTCTCGATATATTCTGAGAAGATCTCCTGGGAATAGCATCCGTACAGCAACCCGAGTTCAAAAATCAACGTAAGTGCAGTAGTTGTGGAAAAAGGGTTATTGTAAATGCCATCTCACCCAAGTTAATCACCCCACTCAAGTAGAGACTATGGACCCATACTAGTGAATCTATGATTACTAAGTGTATATATTGGAGCCCTATATAATTAAGATTCTATGGACTTAGGGTTGGTAATTCCTCTTTAAATCATTTTCCTTGTTTGGATGTGGGCTTAGAATAGAATCACCGATTCAGCTGTCTTTTCTATCTTAATTATATACGACTTATAAACACGAAGAGATGATAGATGAATCAGTTATGAGTCATACCATGAACTCCATGACAATTTACCTAGGACAGTGGATGGACATGCTACCACTTGAGCGATCGTAGACAAATCAACCAAACCCACACACTTTCTACCGACCAAGGCTACAAAGAAAAATAGAAAAGCTGACAGGAGCATATCACAAGAAGATTACGAGACTGTAGAGTATACCACTATCTAACATTTTAGATAAGGGACAGGTGATTCGCCTCGTGTTTTCGATATTCGTTAAAGAAGTCCTTTTTTATCACCCTCAAACTGAAAGACAAAGAGGAAGAACCATTCATCGAATCCTTATACAACATCAACTATTACATTAACATCAAAGTCGCGTCATTCGAAGCTCTCTGCAGAAGCAAGTGTAGATCACCTCTTTGATGGGATGAGGTAGGTGACACGCAAATAGCTAACAGGCAAGCTCCTAACAACACTCTCACTAGCCCCCAGATCATACGAGAAACTACAGAGAAGATTGTTCAAACCTGTTAACGATTGAGTGCATCCCAGGATCGGAAGAAGAGCTTGTTTGATGAGATGCCTGTTATTCCACTGGATGAAATTGAAATCAACGGGATTCTAAACTTCATCGAAGAACCGGTGGAAATCATGGATCAGAAGGTCAAAAGGACAAAACAAAGTCGCATGCCCATAGTGAAGGCTCGTTGGAACGCCAAGCGAGGACCTGAATTCACTAGGGAACGCGAGAATCAAATGAAAAAAAAGAAACATCCCCAATTGTTTAGTGATATCCCATCTACAAGTTGAATTTCAGGGCGAAATTCTTTTAACGGGGGGAGAATGTAACAATTGGTAAAAATAGGAACGATCGTACGATGCTATGTTTTGATTATTAAACAATATGAGTATTTTATCAAGAATGGTTGAAATAATTTAACCTCTTTTATTTAAATAAGTTCTTCTGAAATATAAAACAAGTAACTAATGATAATTTAGTTATGATGTATGACTTCGAACCATCACCGGTTTGTAAAAATTAGCATATAACATCATTTGAACGCAACAAACTTAATTTTTGTATCAACATGTATCTAGTTGATAATTAAGTTAGGTTCTATGTAAAACATGTGCTTAATAGTTGTGGAGGATCTAAATTTGACAAATATACGAACCAAAGTGACAAAACGTGTTTAACGATATGGTTAACCGGTTAAATGTCACGAAATTATACATTGGTCAATAAATTTTATATTTAAATAAATTAAAATATAAAATGAATTATTATAAGGTATAATTAGAACGTATTTAAGTGTTTTTGAATAAAAAGAATAAAACATAAACATTAAAGTTCAAATACACAAAAACTACATTGTTATTTTATACTAAGTATACATTTATGTATTTGTATATATGTATTATTATCTAGTGAATGACTAGTTATGGGTCATGAATTAAAGTGATTTCATGTAAGTTTTATGAAGTCTAAATCAATTAAGATAAGAGAATTGGTGGAGATAAGTGCCAACTTAACTAATAAGTGCTTAATCACTTAAGACATTTTACTAAGAATGCTTATTAATCCCTCTTCTAATTTTTGAGATTAAGACCTTCCCTCTCCCTAACTAAAACTCCTAACTAACTAAATAACTAGTAGTTAGTTAGTTAACTAACTCTATCTCTAAGCAACCACCCAAGCAAGTGGCTACACAAGATCACATCACTTAAACTCACATCCCATCACAAGCTAGTCTAGGTTTTGTCCCCTTATCCTCTTCCACTCTTTTCTCCTTCATATCCACGAAATTTCCTCTTCATTTTACCCTCATTTGACCAGCCAATACTCCAGGGAATTACTCTCAACCTTCATCTCATTTTCAAGCACAAGAACTTGCTTCCAAAGCCATCAAAACCATGAACTAAAGGGTTGTTGTCCCTTTTGTGTTTCAGCCACCATTTCACCCATCTACACCTTCCTTTTGCTTGATATTTTTACCACCAAATACCCCTGGAAGTTACTTGTTATGATACTCAAAATTATTCATTCAAAACAGTGAGTAAACTACCCTTTTTCTTGCTCTTTTGCTATGAAATTTCGTGACAGCAACATAGCCAAAAGAGTGGCTGTTTTGGAGCATCAAACCAACAACCAAAAGTTCATCTTCAACCTTCCATTCTTCAAGTATTCACATAAGGTGATTTCATACCCCCACATTTTCATGTTTTATTCAAGTTTTAAGGGGGGGAATACAAGTTAGAAGACTAAACATAACTTAAATTTAAATGACAGCTTTCTACAGAAAAAGTTGAGTCCTGTTCACGGACTGTTTTGACCATCTTAAACTTAATATCTTTCAAAACTATACAAAATACAAATAGTTCAAGTTTATACATTTCTAATGACTACTCGCACGCGTTCATACGATTTTTCTACAATTGATGGTGACTTTTATAAAAATGCCTGTCATTTCAGAAGTGATTTCGGACTAGTCTGTGAAGATGTTCATTTTCACACTAGTTTGAGACCACTAAAAATCATAATAAAAATTAGGAACAAAGTAGACTCATTTTATAAACTCTCAGAGGTGAAGGATTCAGTTTTTGACTTACGAGGATTTTTCTATGAGTTTTCTAAAAACAGGGACAGTAAAGGGTAAAACTGTCAAAAGTGGTTTATAGATTTATTAACACCTTCTAACATTTTTGAGCAATGTTTATACATTAAGGAAGTTAAAACACAATCATTTAAATATGTTTAATTACCATTTTTACAAAAGTGATAAGTACAAAAAGGTCTTTAGTATCAAACTTAAGGATTATTTCATGCAAAGTTTCTAATAAAAACGTAAGAATATGAACAACAATTACGAAACATACCAAATCATCTTTTAAAATTTATACATATATATAACCATATACATATATAAATGTTTTGTTTACAAACTTGTCTTCTACATCGAAAATATACATATATATGTTTTGTTTACAAACTTGTCTTCTACATCAAAAATTACACTTTTCATAACAAGTGAACATTTTACTAGGGATTACTATGCAAACGAGACACGTTTTTAGAAAACTATAATAGGTATAGTTTACGAGAGCATTACAAACTTTTACATACTAGAAACACTATTTCAAGATGTTTACATTCATATACAAGAACAAACGAACATTTTTTCACGTAAATCTGTTGTATACTAAGTTTTGTGAGACATCAACTTCACGCACGCTCGAGTACGCATTTCAAGTCCTATATTATATACCAGAATCCCTTGGAGGGGGAGCATGGTGTTTGTGTATACATCTATACGGGCTTGACAACCCGCGCCCTGACTGTTAGCTACAGTCCACCATTTGGGGTGAAAAACGTCAGAACATTCCAACGCCTGAAGAACGTTGTGTATAGGCATTTCTAGTCAATAGCATGGTTATAAAACTCACATGGAGTATTGAAAACACATTGATTTACGGGGTTTTTCAGACGTATTGGAAATTTTATACTTACATACATTTTTAGAAACAAACATTGGTCTTGAGAGAAGGCTACATTTATACTAGTAGAAAATATAGGATTTTCTAGAAGCAAACAAACAAGAACAAAACATTTCATTTCATACAAACATTGTCATTTAATACTTATGAAACTCACCAGCTTAAATGCTGATCTACTGTTTTAAAACTACTTGTATGTCCCAAGGATTCAGTAATTATAGGTAACAAACAGCTTTTGAAGAAGGGACACTGCGGCGCCAGTTTAAATTCATATTTTGGCATCATATTGTAATTGGTTTTGAACATGTACCTTTTAACAATGTAAACTTTCAATTATATATATGATGGTTGTATTGCTTTCTTTACTATGTATTCATTTGTTACGTTACCACATGAAGTCATCCGCCCCCGAACGTTTCCGCCGTTTCGGTATGGGGGTGTGACACTCATTTCCATCCTCCTTGTCCTAAAACCTAATCTACGAAACCCTAGAGATTTCCTTGATTGTGTGAGCTATTTTGAGTGATCTTTGTGCACTTTTGAAACTTGTGAAAGAAAAAGAAGATAGAAGGCTCAAGAGGGAAGGAGTAGATCCAGAAGCTACACTCCATTTGCTACACTTTCTGGTAATCAAGTCTCTAACTTGATCATTCTTTTCTTAGATTTATTTACTTCCATTTTATGAGGGTTTTGGTTCAAGAACCATGGTATTTGGGATTTGGACGTCCCAAGTGACTTATATTTCAGATCTGGGATCTAAGAGGGGTTCCATGGCATAAAGGTGCAAACTTTATGACCATGGAAGCCCCATGCAAGCTTTTAATCATTTATATTGCCTTTCCTGTCCTAAAAGGCCATGCATGGAAGCAAGTTCGAGAATTTACGTGATTAACTAGCCTCTAGGCCCTAGATCTAGGTGTGCATGCTTTGGTTTGGGATATTAAGGCTTTTAGATAAGATCTATGTCCTAAAAGAATTAGGATTTTAGCTAAACCCTTCAAAAAGGGCTATCAATGGGTAAAGTTGGAAACTTTACCCTTAGAAATATCATTTCCAGTGAACAAGCAAAGTATGAACTTTGGATCTAGAGAAAAGAGGCTTAATCTATTAGATGGAGAAATAGACAGAGGGACTCGTCTAGTCCATAAGGGAACTCGACGAGTCGGGTCGTGTTGCCTGTTCTAGTTTAAGGTAAAACTTGACGAGTCTGTAGAGGGACCCGACGAGTTGATTCACTAAGTCTCGACTATGAGCAACTCGATAGGGCTCGATGAGTCGGAGGAACGACTCGGCGAGTTGAGTCGTGATTCAAGGATTTTTGAGTTAAAGAGCTCGATGATTTGAAAGGTTGACTTGGTGTGTTGGTCCACCTAGAATGTTGACTTTGACCAGAGCGTTGACTTTGAACAGGGGTAAAATGGTCCTGTTACCGTTAGATATATTTTTTGTTTTTGACTAAATCTTTTGTAGCTGTAGTCAGGGTGTCGTTGGAGCAGCCATCGGAGATTCCTCACACACAAGTTCAACATCTAGTTTGAGAGGTGAGTTTTCCTTTAATTAGAATGGGTCGAAGGCACCAATGTCGGCCCGTTTATGTATGTTAGCATATACCAGACATCAGTCGGATGTCGAGGGTAGCCCGATCCAGATTATGTGTTCCGGAGTTCGGTTTGATGTCGGGACGGTCCCGAGAAGTGTATATGTATGCTTGATGTAGGTGTGATGTGTTCTGGGCCTAGGGTCGATGTTGGGGTAAGCCCGATGTATGTTATATGCTTATGGTATGTGTTTATGATATAGGATATGTTGTGTGCATGTCGGCGCATGCCCAATGCCGGCCCAGGCCCGATGCCAGACGTGTTCTGATGTCGGGGTAAGCCCGATGTCGGGCAGGAGCCCAATGTCGGGTAAGCTGATGTCGGGTTCGTCCCAATGCAGCTGGGCGGAGTGCCAAAATGTATGTTATATGTTATATATTATGTGTATGGTATGTGGTATTTTGGGGGAGCTCACTAAGCTTCATGCTTAAAATTTTCAGTTTTGGTTTCAGGTACTTCTGCTAGCAAAGGGAAGGGCTCGGGATGATCGCATGACACACACCACAGTTTTCTAGCCTAGGATATTTCACTCTGATATTTGATTTGATATTCTGATATTTTGACAGTTGATATAATGTTCTTGAGATACATGATTTAAGATGTTTACTGGATGATGATATTTATGGTTTAAATAATGAATTAAAATGAAATTTTTTTGGACCATATTTTTGGGATGTTTCAAGTTGGTATCAAAGCCTTGGTTTGAGGGATTCGGTCACACTTTCTATTTGTCTGAATTCAAACTAAGGAATTGGTATAGAAACTTTCAAAAGAAAAACCATTTTTACAAAAGGAATCTTAAGAAAAAAAAGAGTTTTAGAAAAATTAAAATGAATTTTGAAAAAATAAAAGAGAAAAGGGTGTGGTGCATGCAATCAGTCGAGCTCATGTAAGTACTCCCAAATTACCCATATAAGTTCATGTTATGATATGCTTATCAGCTTTATGAGAACTGCATGCTAGATTAGGACTAAGGATCTAGGAAGGATGCCTTATGTGCACGTTATACGTGTATCAACCTTATGAACTACATGCTAGTACACATTGTTCAGTATGATCGCCTAATTAGAATATGTTTGATTATGTGTACGCAATGCTCAAATGCTGCTTGCTTTGTGCTTTTAGGAGTTTTAGCTATCTTTTACTAACTAGTGAACGCATATGTTAAGTTACATATTGTGAGGATTAAATTATTTCAGAAGGTTAGGTCTAGCTCTATTTCACAGCTCTAGTTTGAGTCTAACCATTGTAGGGTAGGATCTCTCATTCGAAGAATTATCTAGTCTTAGTGATATGTAAAAGTATTCACGAGCTAGTTAGGGGAAGAAAGCAGGGACTTCTTATGCAGCTGATAGCGGAGAGTGGAATGGTGATTACCCAAGGGGAAGCCAAGGATGAGAGTAGCGCGTGAAGCATTAGTAGAAGAAGGGACTTGGTGAAGTCAAGGCAGTCCTTAAGGAAAGTACGGATAGATGTGCAAGGTATGATCAAATGAAACAAAAGTATTTGCGTGTATTTCCCTAGTCTTACTATATCTCTATAGTCTTTAATTTCGGGATGAAATTCCATTTAACGGGGGGATGAGACAACCCGTTATTTCCTATCTTGTAAAAGTCAACAAAAGTCAAACATATCAAATTAAAGTCAAACTTATTGTTTTGTTAATTTAATAAAGATAAAAAAAAAGCAATTTGATATGTATAAACATTGTTTTAAAGTGTTGTAAAGTTTGGAAGTTAAACACTCAAAAAACCGAGAATTCACGCCTTAACCGAAAATCCTCGCATATTCCCTTCATTCTTCGGACCGCAAACCGAAGGCAGCAAACCGTTTGCAGCCGAGAACATCGGACCACAAACGTCTGAGGCCAAGAACTACCTGCAGTAGAAAACTACCCTGGAGGGTTTCCTCATCGAACCGAGAATACGAAGCCGAAAAAGGCTTACAACCACAAACCTCGCATGCTTATCCCTCAATTTGAGTTCCCAACTGAAAACCCTTCCTCGGTCTGAGTATTCGGCCAAAAAATCACTTGTATATATGTGAGATGGCTGAAATCTTCCCTCATTCTTACACATTTCAGCCGAAAACAACACTTCTCTCACAAGTATCATCAACCGAAGCTTCCCCTCTCCTATCAAGAACATGCAAAACTTCTCATTTTTTTGATTTCCATGTGAAAAACCTTGATTATTCTTGAAGATCTTGCAAGTATCATCCATTAATCTTGTATTCATTCCTAAAACACCTTTCAATCTTCATAGATTGGGCCGAATACACCCAATTCAGCTAGTTTTCATCAAAAACACACGAAGAACACAAAAAACTATTCTAAGAATTATTTTAAGTCTTTTTACAATAATTAAGTGTTCTTTGACACTTTAAACTTTATTAGATTATCTAATTTATACTTAATATTATGATAATATAAATTAGGATCCGGTTTTTATTGCGGGTTTTATCTTATGGAATTAACGCGACTACAACGTGTCTACAACCGGAAACTCACAAAAGGTGAATTCATACCCATGCGTTTTACAAATTTTCACTGTTTTAGGTGGGGATACAAGTCTAACACAAGAATCATATTTTATATAAGATTTAAAGGGCTTAGGACTAATAATTCACTTTATTTCCTTTCCCTTGTTTGGATGTGGGCTTAGGGTAGAGTTATTCGACCGAATGTCATTTCAATTTTAATTGTATATTATATATATATATATATATATATATATATATATATATATACACACACACACACACATACACACACACATGAATATAAAAGTTATTTCAATTAAATTCATTACCCTTTGTAACATGTCGAGCAAAGGGGGTACATTCATGAATATTACATATCAAGCAAAACACAAATAAATTATAATAGGTATAATTTATGGGACTCTCAACCTATTTTTACTAATCATTTATACAAAGTTTAACCATATACTCTCGTACAAATACTTTACATTCAAGTATACTAGAGAAAGATCACACTATCAGTTCATTTATTCCAAAATGACTTTTCATTATTTATTATATACGTAATCGTGAATATGGTGTTTGTGAGACATTGTTCAGTTGCTTATTCATTTAGGAAATATGAGATTGACAATCCCGCACTCAGACTGTTCGCTACAGTTGGTCTCGTATGCCTATCAATGACAAATGTCATTACAGTTCCGACACCTACAAAGCGTCGTATCAGGCCTTCTAGCCATAGCATGGTTATAATAACTCACAAAAATATGTGAACAAATACGATTAATGTATAATTAATTAAGCCAAAGAGTACGAATACAAAATACTGGTTTACAATAATATGATTTCTGGTATTACACTGCAATTTACAATTATAGCTATTGGAGCCAGGCATACTCACTTTTATAGGGTTTTCAAAGAGTACAATTATAGAACTTGGAAAACGTAAACGATACAGAAAACATTCTTTATTTAGCTTTATTGTGAATTAAAACTATGTTACACTATTTTATAGTACAACAATACTTATACAGAATTGTTTATGACATTAAAACTACTTTTCAGTTATATTAGAAAATATTGGATTTTCTGGAACAATAAACATGATTACTATTTCAAGAAACAAACATCAAACTTCTAAACATAAATACTTATGCACTCACCAAGTTAAATGTTGCTACTCTCTTTTTCAAAACACTTGTATTCTTAGGGAACTAGTAGACCGGTACATCCCGAGATTTTTAAGAAGACAGAGCAGTATAGAGTCATGTCTTCTGTCTTTTGTTATATAATTTTTGATGTCATATATACAATGACTTGAATACATATGTAAAACTTATACTTTATTAATGCAATGTTTTTTGTAATTTTATTACTATGATGCATGTATTGTGATACTTAACATGAAGTCATCCACCCCCAGACGTTTCCGCCGCTGCGGTTTGGGGGTGTGACAGATTTGTATCAGAGCATTGTTTATAGTGAACTCGGTATATCAATTCATAAAAGATATACAACTATAAATAAATTTGGGCTAAAGAGGTCTGACTACAAGTATACTTTTAAAAGCTAAGTATTTTATAAAAAGTATACTAACACTCATACATACAAGAACAACATCACAGTGAGTAACAACATAAAATTGTTTGGATGTTGGACACATCAATTTAACCTGGACAGTTATGTAATCATATATGTGATAATTATAGCCTGATCAACAATATTTATTTGAGATACGACCAACAAGTGTTTGGGAGTGATGGTAGTGTTGCGACAAGTCTAAAACATAGCAACTCTACAAATACAAAAGAACTCTAGAACAGAACATAAGATTTAAAATACTATAGGAGTATTTTAGGCACTATAATACTAAGAACCAACTATATGAAAACAAAGGACCCTTGCTGGTAGATCTATAACTACTAAGTGTTTATATTACGGTTATATATGATTAAGGTTATATAAAATTAGAATGTGTGGTTTAGCTTTACTTCCTTTTCCTTGTTTGGATGTGGATGTAGAGTAGGATCATTTATTCGAAGTTCTATTCGACCCAAGTTATATATAATTAGTATACACTTTGTAGTTATATAAGGACCCGGTATGAGTCATACCATATAGAATACATTAACAGTTAGTTGAAAGTTTTTTTATATGGAAACTTGAAATTGTTTACCTGTCTTTACTAAATCAATTAGATGTCTCTTATATCCCTAGTCTCGCATAGATAACATCGTTGGATTTCATCTACCGGGAGACCCGTACTTTCCTAATCAAGGAAACAGTGGTTGGATTGAACCAGAGGATGACCCTGTGGTTCCAATAGGAGAAGTCTTTAAAGAAGATTTTCCAAAAGTCTCTGACTCGGAATCAGAGGTATATCATCCACCACAATTTTCCTAAAAACCCAATCCCCGTTAGGACTTCCAAGGTCCGACGCCTTAGTGGGCAGTGAACTTGGATAGGTGGAGTCATGAGCAGGGTCAGGATCGTCCTTACAATGGAGACCAAAGCTTCTACAATCTTGATCAGGGAGGATCAGCAGACAGAGCCCTCCCTATGATAGTACGTCAAGTTGCTCGTAACGATGAACAAGCAAGCACAACCATCCATCGAGTTGAAGAGGTCGGTGTGACCTCAGTAACTAACACAGATCACCTCCGCCATTTTATTGAAGACAAAGAGTTAACTAGAAATCACACTGATGCCCTACAAAGGGAACTGACTGCAACCCGAGCTGAAGTAAGAGAACTTCGGGAACACTAAGTAACATTGGAAAGGTGCATGTTTGAAATAGAAGACCAGTTGGCTAAATCCAGGATTGAAATTAGCAGGAAACCAAACAACACTCCTATCGAGTAGAGCATACTCTACTCACTCTTTTGGATATATGGATTAAGTCTACGTATAGACACTACTGATGTTTTCATGTTTATAGTACCACCTCGAGATTTCATTTCTCGATAGGTCGGTATTCTGTCAAGATTACCATTAAATTGGTATATTGTAGACCTATTACAAGGTCAAGTTTTTCAAACTCTATGTATCTAATATACCAATGAAATTGACAGACATGTCATTTCCTTTGAAAAATCATTATTCTATTTCATATGATCGCTTTGCAAGTCATTTCTTGTGGTTCACTTCTATTGTAACTTCCTACTATATATATGTTGAATTAGTGTAGGTAGTTCAAAGACATCTGATTCATAATCTCTATTGATGTCTTACCACATTTTCATCTTTTTAATCTTAAAGAAAAAGATGCCTCCAAGGAGAAACCCACGGTGTATCAATGTCAATGCAACACCAACACCACCTCCACCTCTGTCGCCACCTCCACAGTTTGACACTGCCAAGTTTCAAGTAGCGGTCACTACAGTTGTGGCAGCTGCCATGTCACACATCAGTACAACAGGTACTAGTGGATCTGGGAGTGGTGCTCCTCCCTCCAATCATGGTGAAAGTCATGGACACCCATGGGAGTGTTCCTATAAGGACTTTACAAATGGAAAACCTAGACCCTTTAATGGGATTGTGGTAGTCATGGCTCTAACCCAATGCATAGAGAAAACTGAAGCAATCTTTGAGATCTGCTGGTGCCCTGATGGGAGCAAAGTGAAATTTGCTGCCTACACCTTTTCTGACCGAGCTCTCACATCGTGGAATGGCCATGTTAAGTCACTGACTCTTATAGTGGCTAATTCAATGAGTTGGGAACATCTAAAATCGTTGATGATGCAAGAGTACTGCCCGAGGGGTAAACTACAAATGCTCGAGTGTGAGCATTTGGGCCTAACCAGGACAAGTACAGACATGGTAACTTACACCAATAGATTTAGTGATCTAGCGATACTATGTTCTGGAATGGTTCCTCTGGAGAGCATGAAAAATGAAAGGTATATATGGGGGCTATCACCTAAGATCCAAGGGAGTGTGTTAGCTTCAAAGTCGGTTACCTTTGATAGTGCCAAACAATTGGCACATTCTCTGGTAAATCATGGAATTCGTCAAGGCTTGATGACTATTACTCCAGAACAACCCAAAACAAACAACAACAACAACCACAACAACAACAACAAAAAGCCCTGGAACAAAAAGAAGGTTCAATCTTCCCAAGAACCTTCCAAGAAGCAACAGATAGTGGTAGTCCATGTTGCTACCAGTCCTGTTGTTGTTCCTGCTACTCCTACAACAGCAAATCAGTATCCTAGTAAATTATCGAAGTTTAACAAGTTTAATTTCCATCACAATGGACATTATCGTGAGATGCAATGTAGGAACTACAACAGAAAAGGGCACACTGCCCAATTCTATAGGTCACCTCTGCAACCGATCACTCAGGTTCCTGGTGCTGGAGTAAGTCGGGCATGTTATGAATGTGGTGACACTAGACACTTCAAAAAGGATTGCCTAAAGGAGAGGAATGTCAGTGTAGTAGGAAGAATACTTGCTATTAGTCACGAGGAAGCCGTGGCAGACCCTACGGTGGTCGTGGGTACATTTCTTCTCAACAATACATATGCATGCATTCTATTTGATAGTGGTGCAAAGAAAAACTTCGTGAGCCATAAATTCGAACACCTACTTAAACAAAATTTTCAACCACTAAAAGATACTTTTACCGTAGAAATGGCTAATGGGAAAATTGAGAGCACTAACGATATGTACATAGGATGTACCCTTACTATAAATAACTTTTCTTTCCCAATCGATTTGATGCCGGTCTCCATAAAAAGTTTCGATGTCATCATTGGTATGGATAGGTTAAATAGTAATCGTGCCGACATCCTATGTTACGAGAAACCCATTCGCCTTAACCTACCAAGCAAAGAAACCCTTATCATTTACAGCGACAAATCTTCCGCGAACCTACAAATAATTTCTTGTATCAAGGCATAAAAGTATCTTTGCAATGAGTATTGTGTTGGGTTTTGAGCAATCTAACACTCCTAGGTGTACATGCAACCCTAAATACCTTGGATCTATGTTTTCTCTATTATACATGCAAATATCAACTTTCTAAGGTATTGTTCTATTCTAGCATACAAAACTTTGAATAACACAAGTTAGAATAACATACCTTTTGTTGGTGCTTGTCTTCATGAAGCTTGAGTGCCTAGTGCCCCAAGTGTGACACCTCAAATGGTTCACACAACACCAAATACACTTGGAATAACTTGATAGAAACTTGAACACTCCATGAAATCGTTTAGCCCTCACACTCACACATAGTGCACGATTTCTTGAGCCAAGGGATTCTTTTATATGGTGGCTATTAGGGTTACACCATGTAATTCATGACTTTACCCATTCCTTATGCTCCATGGATTTTAACCTCCATGGATCATCCATGGGTCACCCCATGGACTTAGTCCAACCTAAGGAATCTTGGATCACAAGCCGACATATATAAGAATGAATGATCTACACAATCAACTCATATATTTAATTAGTCTCCTTCTGATCACTTAATTAATTCCAAATTAATTCTAGATCAATACTAATTAAATAACCTTATTAATATATTAGAACTTATAATATATTATTAAACCTTAAGTGTTATTTCTCTCATTTTAGTCTATCCAAGTGCATGATGCCATGCAACCCAAATGGACCATGTTGGGTCGGGTCAAGTCTTACCAATTATAGTTATGGACTTAGACATTAATCCAACAGTCTCCCACTTGGATAAGTCTAAAACTATTATTGCAAGTATGACTTCAGAACCCGACTAGCAATCGTAGCTCTCAAAAGCTTCTGTCGAACTCTGACCTTGTAGATGAACTCTGACCTTTGTCAATGACTTGTCCATTAGATAAGGGATCATATATTCCTCCATTCTAGATATCATATGGACTGAGACATGGATTATAATCATTCTCTCTGTCTGTTTGTTGTTTCCTGATTTCTGATTTATGACGACTGACTAATTGAACAAATCAAATCAATCCTGGCCCGGCCGAGCACTTCCATTTGTCATCATCAAATCATCGAGGGGCCCACAGATATCGCTTTTATCCCGAAGGTAAAAGGAATGGATAAACTTCGACTCATATGCTTGTACTAACTATTTGTTGAATCATACACAAAGGCACGTTTTATAACATCGAGTTACCAATGCGTTTACGTGCAATCAATGTATAACCAACTCATAGTCAACAACTCATATCTCTAGGTTTGAAGAATATAAGATATTATCGTCTCATGATTCACTCGTGATAAAATCCATGAAGTGAATCCAAATGAGCGTAGGTTGAATCCAATACTCAGCCCTTATGAGTACTCATGAACGTTGTAGCAACTATTGCATTGTCTAAAGCACTTTAGACAAATCATACAAGCCAAATTCATGACAGTCTTGATTCATATCTACTTCCAACATATGACCGTCTGTGGATGGTTTGAATAACTTGGTCATTCAGGAGAATGACATAGTTATTCTTGAAGTCAAAACATGCAAAGTTAAACACAAAATAATACTAGTCCTATATGGCCTCAACACTTTGAGCGTAAATAAAACACCTTTTATCAAAGCACCATATTGATCACTCATTATTCATGTTTCGATTAATCAACTAAATACTTGAATTGAAACAGTAGTGATGCCATGCTCCAAGCATGCATACTATGTTTCTCTAAACAATAGCTATGCCATACTCCAAGTATGCACACTATGTTTACATATGGTCATCTCTTTGTGAAATGTATATCAATTGAACATGACTTCAATGATTCTCATTTCACAATCCCAATCTTTATTGTAAATGTAAGAATACCAAGTTCTTGTCATTTAACGTAATCTATGCAATGATCCTCTTGTAATGATATTCACACAAGTCATAAAGACTTGGTAACAAACATTACAAAGTATTTCAATGGAAAGCAATTCCATGGAGATGAAGTCTCAAATTCATGGTACATTCCTTTGAACATCCTTCTTGCATTAATTTCTTTAATCTTACAAAGATTTAAAGAATAACTTCCACCTATGGAAACAATTCCATATTCCCATCTTGACCATCACTTTTGAACAAGAGTTGCCTCTTTCCAAAATATGTCAATACGATCCTTACTCTATACTTCCAATTGTCCATGAGTAACCAAACTTTGGAAAACCCCAAATTGTTCTCGACAATTGCTTAATCATCTTAATCCTATCCAGTTCTAATCTCTTTTCCCTTCTTAACGCCCTAAGCATTAGGAAAAATTGGAATGGATGAATATTATAACACATGCAATCGATCCTATATCCGAAGCATATGGGATACGATTCATGCTATAAAATTTTTATTTGCCATGTTCTCATTATTTGAGCTATGAAGAGGGATGCCGTAATCATAATCGAATTTTGAGAAAGCAACATATATAGAAATTCCTTATGTTGAACCATTCCAACATAAAATTCATATATATTCTTGACTAAAGTTGATTAAAACCTCAATCTAAGCTGGTAGAATTGGAATGAAGTATAAAATCCTCTCCCTTAATTATAGCAAACAACTTTTCAAAGAAAATTGAAACTTTTGTTTTCTATAATTAACATTTCTAACTTGCAATACTTAACATAATCATCTTGCTCCCACTAGCATAATGATTACCAACATAACACTTTATGCTCCCACTAGCTTTGACATGTACTTAGAAATCAATTGGACTTTTAGAAATCAATACTTTATTGACTTTCTTACCAAAGTTCATATTTGTGATACTAGATTGCTTTGATAAGACTTTATCAAAAACATACACCTTTCCTTAGATAGCTCACATGTTTGTCTAGAACTTTTGCAATTCTCACTAGTTAGTATGCCGGTTAACCACACACGCTCCACTAACTATATGAGAATGCAAATATCACAACCGCTATCTACTTAAAATCTTCTTATTGAAAGAGTTTCCTCACCATCATTTTCATGAATCGAAAAGAAACCTTATGACACTTAGATTTTATGGTGTATGTGTTCTTTTCCATGTGAATTTTGTCAAAACCATAATCACAAGACTAGGTTAGTGACACTTCCAAATCCATATGGACTGAACTTGTGCAATCTTAATTTTGTGCCACCCGGCAGCACAAGGGCCTACCATTGCTTCCAGGTTGTTATGCAAACAGTCGATAACTCTCAGAACTCCAATGCAAGGCCAACCTTAACTCGGATGAGCACAGAATATGTCAACACGATAGGTTACAAACCTCAAGTCGTGGGCTAGTGATTAACAAATCTCTTGATTAGTTCTTGAGCCTATCTTAAGATCTTTTAAGACTCCCACTGACCTCTTAACATATATGATTCTCTTTGTCAAGAACCATTCCTTGACAAAACAAATATTCAAGAGCTAGTGCGGATTCTCATCAAGTTAAACACTTCTCACTATTGGTCTTACCTGGTCTTTGTTTTATCCAAAACATCACAACTTACCAATCTCAAATGTACAAGAATAGGAAACATCTTACTCTACATTTGACAAGTGTTATGAACTTTCTAAAGACTATGTCACTCAAATTACAATCTTGGAGTATAACTCCACGATTTGTTTTTGGCACGAAGTATGAATTATCTTTTGATTTAACCATTTCAACAATTCACGATTCCTCTCCTCAGGCAACAAACACACTAAGGTGTCCTTAGAGGATCAATTGTGATATGGTTCCATAATCACTAAGATAATTATAAAACAAAGTACACAAGTACTCTCCCATCTCTTCAGATTGGAGAAACTTTTATCTTTCTGCCTTATTTGATTCTTTTTATTCATTCTACCATACATTGAAACTTTTCCAATGTTTCAGAATTACACTTAAACTCGTAAGCATAACCATATTTACTAAACCTTAGTAAATCATAATGAATAATCTTATCAACCTTTGTGGTGGACCTGATCAGCACACAACCAAGTGTACCCAATCTTTTAGTCCTTCACTTGACTCACATGCGAATGTGAACAAGGAATTAGCCTTAATTTACCAAAGATGAAAATTCTCATTCATCACACAATACAACTTGCATGATTCCAAGTTTCTATCCAACTGAAACTTGGGTGATGAGAATCTTTACATATTTGGTAAATTATGACACTACCACTAATGAAAGAATCAAATCCATTTACCCATATTGCTTATCAATGGAAAAATATAAGCAACAACCTTTTTCACAAAAGCCATTGTAAGGATACTTTAAATAAATAAAATCAAAACCATTTTTCTGCTATTTTAAAACTTTGCGGAAAACTTATCCTTCCAATCCATATGGAAAACTTGTTGTTATCTATTCCTAAGCAATATATCTCAACTCTTAAGTAACAGCTCAAAATTCTGATCACCGAACCATGTGATCGAAATCCATCTTCACGATCAGAATCAACATATACTTCCTTTAAGTTTCTTCACTCTTCTTTGATTCTTAAAACATCAATATGTGACCCAGTCACCTCATGCAATAAGAATCTCAGAATAGAAACTTAATATAGTTAGATAATGGACTTTACCCAAAGCAGAGTCAAACGTTTGACTTTAATATCCTTATGGACTTTTAGGTAAATTTGGCAGCTTCGCAACCAATGCCCTTCCTTTGGCAACAGAAACATATGGACTCATTGGAAACGGTACACGGGACTATCACAGACTTAGCCTTTCTCTTTACGATTTTGTCAACCGAGTTGACTATGGCCAATCCCTTTCATTTGGGAAGAGAAAGGTTTTTCTGGACTTCCAATGTTACCATTGTCAATGTCCATGGAAGTTTGGGAAGTTGATCTTCCAATCAAATTTTGCTTTACCAATGCTCCAAATCATTTCTGATTCAGCATCATCAAGCACATAGGTAAGATCATTAAGGGTCATGTCATGATCTGTCATCAGGGAGTGACCAAGTCAACAACCAGCTACCTTGAGACTTCGACACCCGACTCTCCCGGCTTGTCAATATGTGACTTAATCTCCAAGACCTAAGCACATATAGACCTTGTTTTCCAATAGGGATTGAGTGACTTAGAACTTATCATATATTGAAACTTGTGGGATAGGGAGATTTATTGGAGTAGGTGAAGGAAGTGAAGTATGATTTTTAGTCCCACTAATAAACAACAAAGGGATTGATCTTTCACCTTGATTTCCATTCGGGATGTCATCTTCATTAGGAAGCTTCTTCCTAAAGATTTGGGAAGACCATAGCTGTCTAAAATAGACATCTATAATGGGAGAAATTCACGTTAGTTTATTTAAAGTCCTTAATATTACACCCAATATGAAATATTAAGGCTAGGACCCAATAACCTATTTATAACTAGAAGAGGGATGCCGTAATCCAAATTATAAAATAGTTAAAGGTAGGTAAATGACGATTTACCAATTTCCACCATTAGAACGCAATATTTTATTATTAGGTTTTATTGGTTTTGAAACTCCTAGATCTTTTGAGATACATTGAAATTTTCAATGGCATGTTTGAATCTCGATTGTGCCCTCTCAAGTTTTTGACTGGGATGCCGAGGATCACAAACAAGGTGTGAATAACCATACAAATTGACTTGGTACTGATGCGGGCCCTAGTGTGGAGGATCAGGCCCTTGCATTCCTAGAGGCCCACGATCGTGTGACTAAAGGGGCTTCACGAAAACGGCCATAACTTTGGCTACGAATCTCCGTTTCGGGCCTACGACCAGTCAAATCGAAGCTTGGATCAAGGAGCACGTCTAGATAAGTACCCGAAGGGGACTTACCCATTTTCAAGTCCAGAAATCGCTTTCTAAAAGGAGTTATGAGCAATTTTGTTATTTTTCGTTAATTTTTGGGTTTTGTTTTTGGGTTTGTATTTGGCCCATGGACTTTTAGGGTTTCATTTTAATTTCTGCTTCTTATTTAACATTTTTTGATGTAATTTGGATGGTCAATCATCAATTTTATGAACTTTCGATTTTCTCCCAAATTCTGTGTCTTAACCCAGATTTTGAAGCCAATCCCACGGTATTCGTAGAATCAACGTGGTTTTGAAGAGATTGTCCTGGCTATTCTTTTAGAATCAACAGGTTCATTCTTGTTTATCTTTGTGTTGTCTTTTTGCGCTGCATCAGTTGGTATCAGAGTCGAATTCCTGGTTCAAAATGCCTCCGAGGAGAAACAGGACGCCCGCTAATGTTCACGAGCAAGAACTAGAAGAATGTATTATGGCACGAATGGAGGAGAGGATGGATCAAATGGTTGAACTACTGACTGATAGGATGGTCGAACTGATGAATCGAGGAGGGCAAAGGTCTCGAACACATTCTCAAGTGGAAGATGGTGAATTTGGGAACCCGTTCGGCAGCAGTGATGGTTCATATTCTGAAGATGATCTAGAAAGGCGGCCAAGGTGTGATCATAGAGGTGACAATAGGCGTTGAGAGGCTGAAATGAGAATTGATATCCCAGAATTCGACGGGGTCAGTTTGAATCCAGAGGGGTTCATCGACTGGTTGGCTACTGTTGAGGAAGTTTTTGAGTTCAAAGAAGTCCCTGAAAACAAAAGAGTGTCATTGATTGCTACCAGGCTATGTGGTAGGGCATCTGCATGGTGGAAACAACTGAAACTGACACGAGACAGGCTCGGTAAGTCAAAGGTCGTGACTTGGAGGAAGATGAAAAAGTGTTTACGATCCAACTTCCTACCCCATAATTTTCAAAGGTTGATGTACCAACGGTTGCAAAATCTGAAGCAAGGTGCCAAATCAGTTGACGATTACACAACTAAGTTCTACCAATTGATTGCCCGAAACGATATCCAGGAGACAGAGGAACAACTTGTTGCTCGATATATTGGGGGTCTACGGGTCCAAATCATGGACTCTGTAAATATGTTTGACCCGGTATCTATTTCTGAAGCGCACCAACGGGCGTTGGCTTTTGAGAAACAAAGTCGTCGGGTGGGCGGTTCGTCTTCAACTGCCAATATTGGAGGAAGTCCCGGGACGGGTGGTATGGTACCCCGTGTTGTGCCTAATCAACAAAGACTGACATCTAACAGTGTTGGACCAAATCCTAGGACAACTGTTAGTAGCAGCTTGAAGTGTTTTAGTTGTGGGGAGACAGGTCACCGACAATCAGAGTGCACGAAGGTCGGAAAATGTCATTTGTTTGCTGAGCAAGATGATTGGCAAAATGATGATGCCGGTGAAAATTACGAAGATCCCCCTGTGTATGACGAAGAGCATCAATGCGAAGAGGAAGTTGTAACTGGAGATGTGGGGGTAAATTTGGTAGTAAGGCGGTCTTGCTTTACACCAAAAGTTGTTGGTGATGATTGGCTCAAACACAACATCTTTCAGTCGACATGTACTATTTTGGGAAAGGTTTGTACTTTTGTTATTGATTCAGGAAGTTGTGATAACCTTATATCTGAAGAAGCAGTTCAAAAGTTGGCTTTGAAAACAGAAAATCGCCCTAAGCCTTACAAGCTACAGTGGCTTAAGAAGGGTGGAGAGGTCATTGTATCTAAACGAGCCCTTGTTCAATTTTCTGTTGGTACCACGTATAAAGATGATGTGTGGTGTGATGTGGTTGCTATGGATGCATGTCATTTGTTGTTGGGCAGACCTTGGGAGTATGATCGTAACATAGATCATAAAGGGAGGACTAACACTTACAGTTTCTTGTTTGGTGGTGTGAAGATAACATTGGTTCCCAGTAAGCCAAATGAGCCAGTTCCGAGACCTTCGGGTACTCTACTAACCCTTAATCAGTTTGAAGACGAGTTGGAGGCGGAAGGTGAAATTTTTGTATTGCTCGGGAAGGAAGTCGCTAAGGAGGTTGAAATTCCTGAGGCTATGGTTCCTCTGCTCAAGGAATTCGCTGATGTTTTCCCTAATGAATTACCTGATGGTTTGCCACCTTTACGTGACATCCAACATCATATTGATTTACAACCAGGAACTCAGTTGCCTAATAGGCCACATTACAGAATGAGTCCCGGAGAGCATGAGGAGTTGCGACGACAGGTGGAGGATTTGATTTCAAAAGGTCATGTTCGGGAGAGCATGAGCCCGTGTGCTGTTCCTGCTTTCTTGACTCCTAAAAAGGATGGTACTTGGCGTATGTGTGTTGATAGTCGCGCCATCAATAAGATCACGGTGAGGTATAGATTTCCAATTCCTCGACTTGATGACCTACTTGACCAGATTAGCGGTGCCTCTATCTTTACGAAACTGGACTTGAAGAGCGGGTACTATCAGATTCGACTTAGGCCTGGGGATGAGTGGAAGAATGCCTTGAAGACTCGTGAAGGATTGTATGAGTGGTTGGTGATGCCTTTCGGTTTATCAAACGCTCCTAGTACATTTATGTGTGTGATGAACCAGTTGTTCAGGCCCTTTATTGGTAAATTTGTAGTCGTTTATTTTGATGTCATACTTATATACAGTGCTACTTTTGGTGAGCATGTCAACCATGTGAGGCAGGTTTTGACTGTACTTCGACGGGATAGTTTATACGCAGCTATTAAGAAATGTGTGTTTATGGTTCCTAAAGTCTTGTTCTTCGGGTACGTTGTTTCTGGGGAAAGAATACAGGTGGACGAGTCTAAAGTAGCAGCTGTCAGAAAATGGCCAAGTCCAACTACCATCACTGAAGTTTGAAGCTTTCATGGCCTTGCTTCATTCTATAGGAGGTTTATTCCAAACTTTAGTTCTATTATGGCACCGGTGACTGATTGTATGAAAGGGAAGACCTTTACTTGGACCGAAGCAGCAGAATCAGCTTTCCAATTAGTAAAAGAGAAGCTTACTACATCACCGATTCTTGTATTGCCAGACTTTTCTCAAGTGTTTGAATTACACACGGATGCTTCCAAGGTTGGGATTGGAGCAGTTCTAAGTCAAGGAGGATGACCGGTTGCCTATTTTAGTGAGAAGTTGACGGGGCCAAAGCTGCGTTATAGCACTTATGATGTTGAGTTCTATGCAGTGGTCCAAGCTGTAAAGCATTGGCGCCATTATCTATTTCATAAGGAATTTGTTTTGTTCACAGATCATGATTCATTAAGACATATTCACAGTCAAGATAAGGTGTCACACAAACATGGGAGGTGGATGTCGTTCTTGGAAAAATTCACTTTCCTGGTTAAACACAAGTCTGCGATGTCAAATCGGGTGGCTGATGCATTGAGTCGGAGGAGTAATTTGCTAGTTTCCATGAGGGTTGGTGTGTCGGGGATGGATGTCCTCATGGAGCAGCTAACGGTTGATCCTTATTTTTCTGTTGTTCTGCAGGGTATACAATCTGGACAGATGGCTGATTTTCTACTGCATGAAGGTTTTCTTTTCACAGGCAATCAATTGTGCATCCCTGATTCAAGTCTCCGCCTTCAAATCATTACGGAGCGGCATGGTGAAGGGCATGTCGGTCGAGATCGCACTTTACAGTTGGTACAATCATCTTATTTTTGGCCTACAATGCGCAAGGAGGTGGATAGATATGTTAAACGTTGTCGAATCTGTCAGGTGTCAAAGGGCATATCTACTAATGCAGGACTCTATATGCCTTTGCCTGTTTTGCATCACAACCTTGGGTAGACATCAGTATGGATTTTGTGTTGGGTTTACCACGTACTCAACGGGGAAATGATTCAATATTTGTGGTTGTTGATCGTTTTTCTAAGATGGTGCACTTTATTCCATGCAAAAAGACGACGGATGCAGTTAATGTGGCCCAATTATTCTTTTGAGACGTCTACCGTTTGCATGGATTACCGTCTTCTATTGTATCAGATCGGGACACTAGGTTTTTGAGTCATTTTTGGCGCAGCCTATGGAAAATGGTCAACACTCAGCTCAATTTTAGTAGTGCATATCATCCTCAAACGTATGGCCAAACAGAGGTTGTCAATCGATCCCTTGGTAATATTTTGCGGTGTTTAGTGGGTGATAATGTGAAGACCTGGGATCAGAAGCTTTGTCAAGCTGAGTTTGCTCATAATCATGCTATCAACCGAAGTACTGGATATAGTCCATTCCAGGTGGTCTATTCTGTTCAGCCACGGGGACCACTTGATTTGATGTCACTGCCTGTTTCTAGGGTTGTTCCAATGAAAGTGCAGGATTTTGTTGGAGGACTACATGATGTTCATAGGGCTGTTCATGACAACTTGGTCCGAGCTAACTCCAAGTACAAGCAAGATGCAGATAAATAACGTAGACAAGGTGATTTTGAAGTAGGTGACTTTGTTTGGGCTGTTTTGACTAAAGATCGTTTTTCGGTTGGTGAGTAGAACAAGCTATCAGCTAAGAAGATTGGACCAGTGGAGATTGTGGAGAAGATTAATTCCAATGCTTACCGTCTACAGTTGCCAAGCCACATTCGTTGTTCCGATGTATTCAATGTAAAGCATTTGCTTCCTTATTATGGGGATTCTTCTGATGATGACCATGGTGCACATTCGAGGTCGAATTTTGTCTACCCGGGAGGGGATGATGCGGGCCCTAGTGTGGAGGATCGGGCCCTTGCATTCCTAGAGGCCCACGATCGTGTGACTAAAGGGGCTTCACGAAAACGGCCATAACTTTGGCTACGAATCTCCGTTTCGGTCCTACGACCAGTCAAATCGAAGCTTGGATCAAGGAGCACATCTAGATAAGTACCCGAAGGGGACTTACCCATTTTTGAGTCCAGAAATCGATTTCTAAATGGAGTTATGAGCAATTTTGTTATTTTTCCTTAATTTTTGGGTTTTGTTTTTGGGTTTGTATTTGGCCCATGGACTTTTAGGGTTTCATTTTAATTTCTGCTTCTTATTTAACTTTTTTTGATGTAATTTGGATGGTCAATCATCAATTTTATGAACTTTCGATTTTCTCCCAAATTTTGTGTGTTAACCCAGATTTTGAAGCCAATCCCACGGTATTCGTAGAATCAACGTGGTTTTGAAGAGATTGTCCTGGCTATTCTTTTAGAATCAACAGGTTCATTCTTGTTTATCTTTGTGTTGTCTTTTTGCGCTGCATCAGGTACCCTCAACAATATTACCCAATCGATGTGTCGGTTAACCACACACGCTCCATCGATCTATAATAAAGTCAAGTTACCCTTTGCCACTCTTACTAGTCCATGTTAGTGTGCCGGTTAACCACACTCGCTCCACTAACGACTTGGTAAGGTACAAAGTGTAATTTTATGGGCTAGCACCAATTTCACATTTTCCTAAAGTAACTAAGATTGGGAATTTATAATGTATAGTTACTTTATAATTCATTATACTTTTAATGAGAATTTAAAGTCAGATCCTACCCGTTCGGCTAACGACCCTCCACCGATCAAGGAAGCGGTGGGTGAGAGTGGACACCCATTAAGTCACCATTTTATAGGCAACAACCTTATACCCCCCCTTATAGACCGGCTTCGTGAACGAGGCCTACTAACGGTAAGAACGACATATTCTTATACATATCTATATAATAAAATTATAATAATAGTATAAGTGTTGATTTTTAAACTTTTTTAAAAAGCTAAGGTTTAATTTGGAATTAAAGTATTAGAGTGTAAGACTTTTCAAATTCCAAAACTTGAGGGCAAGAATTGAAGACTCTTCATTTTATGAAACCTCTTTAGTTCTTTAATCACAATTAAAAGAAGTGACTTTTGGTTATCCATAACGTGAGGACAAGTTATGGACACCATCAATACAATTAAGATCAAGAATTAAACACACATGGTGGTTACACATAATTCCTATGATCTTCTAAAAACTCATAAGAACACAAATTCATGTCAAGCAATTTCAAGAATCATATTAACATATATAATACTTTGAAATTGTTAAAAGTCATGTAAAATGGATTAACATAATCATTATCATTTTGAAAAACAGATTTTACAAGTCCAAAACAGATTGGGATAATGATTCTAATCCATTTCTAACAACAAAAACTTGAAAAATCTGCCCAGCTCGATCCTACTCGGCGAGTGCATTATCCTACTCGGCGAGTAGGATGAATTTGTTCATGGACTCGGCGATTCCTCCCCATGGACTCGGCAAGTACATTCGTCAGAATGCAGAATTTTCGATTTTCAAGCAGTTTTGCATCAACTATACAAAAAACAATCCTAGGCTTTAATACCACTGTTGGGTTTTGAGCAATCTAACACTCCTAAGTGTACATGAAACCCTAAATACCTTGGATCTATGTTTTCTCTATTATACATGCAAATATCAACTTTCCAAGGTATTGTTCTATTCTAGCATACAAAACTTTGAATAACACAAGTTAGAATAACATACCTTTTGTTGGTGCTTGTCTTCATGAAGCTTGAGTGCCTAGTGCCCCAAGTGTGACACCTCAAATGGTTCAAACAACACCAAATACACTTGGAATAACTTGAGAGAAACTTGAACACTCCATGAAATCGTTTAGCCCTCACACTCACACATAGTGCACGATTTCTTGAGCCATGGGATTCTTTTATATGGTGGCTATTAGGGTTACACCATGTAACTCATGACTTTACCCATTCCTTATGCTCCATGGATTTTAACCTCCATGGGTCACCCCATGGACCTAGTCCAACATAAGGAATCTTGGATCACAAGCCCACATATATAAGAATGAATGATTTACACAATCAACCCATATATTTGATTAGTCTCCTTTTGATCACTTAATTAATTCCAAATTAATTCTTGATCAATACTAATTAAATAACCTTATTAATATATTAGAACTTATAATATATTAATAAACATTAAGTTTTATTTCTCTCATTTTAGTCCATCCAAGTGCATGATGCCATGCAACCCAAATGGACCATGCCGGGTCGGGTCAAGTCTTACCAATTATACATTAATCCAACATATTGTGCTTTTCTAGCTCACGTGGTAGAAAAGACATAAGAAGTGAAGGACTTCGAGAGCATTCCCAAAGTCTGTAGTTTCCCTGACATTTTCCCCGATGATCTTCTAGGAATCCCACCTAAATGACTAGTCGAATTCAGAATTGACTTAATTCCTGGAGCTATCCCCGTAAGCAAATCACCTTGTCGTCTTGCACTGGCAGAAATGCAGGAACTATCCAACCAGCTGAACGAACTTCTTAGAAAAGGATTTATTAGACCAAGCTTCTCACCCTAGGGAGCACCGATCTTATTCTTGAAGAAGAAGGATGGATCTTTTTGTATGTACATAGACTACCACGACCTATATAAACTGACCATCAAGAACTGATACCCTCTACCTCGTATTTACGATCTATTCGGTCAACTACAAGGTGCAAGCTACTTTTCAAAGATTGACTTAATATCCGGGTATCACCGGTTACGAGTTTTAGAGGAAGATGTTCCCAAAGCCGCCTTCAAAACTCGTTAAGGTCACTATGAGTTTTTAGTGATGTCATTCGGATTGACCAATGGTCCCGAAGTGTTCGTGGACTTAATGAACAGGGTGTGCGATCCATGCTTGGATAAATTTGTGATTGTCTTCATAGATGATATCCTTATCTACTCAAGAAGTGAGGAAGAACATAGCCAACATCTACGACAAGTCTTGCAAATATCGAGAGCAGAGAAGCTATATATGAAGTTCTCAAAGTGGGAATTTTGGATTAGGAAAGTAGATTTCCTAGGTCACGTGGTTAGTGAAGAGGGAATACATGTGGACCCATCCAAAATAAAGGCAATCGAGAACTAGTCAGCACCCAAAACTCCTACAGAAATCCATTAATGCTTAGGCCTTGCTGGTTACTATTTTAGATTCATTCAGAATCTCTCCTGAGTTGCTAAGCCACTTACCACCCTGACATGAAAGGGTGTAACTTTTAACTAGGGAGAGAAACAAGAAACAACGTTCCAAACGCTAAAGCGAGTCATATGCAGCGCACCTAATTTGTCGCTACCAGAAGGGACAGAAGACTTTGTAATATATTGTGATGCGTCTAACCAAGAGCTAGGTTATGTTCTTATGCATCGAGGAAATGTTATATCCTATGCTTGATACAGCTTAAGACACATGTGGTCAATTACACAACACACGATCTTTAACTGGGAGCAGTCGTATTTGTTCTGAAGATATGGAGACATTAACTCTATGGCACGAAATGCACAATATTCATGGACCATAAAGTCTTCAGCACATCTTCGACCAGAAAGACCTAACATGAGACAACGGCATTGGATGGAGCTACTAAATAATTATGATTGTGAAATTCACTATCATCCTAGTAAAGCCAATGTAGTAGTGGATTCCCTTAGCAGAACGGAATACTCGGGACGTCGAGTAATGTTGACCATGACTATCCATTCACACCTTACGACACAGATCAAAGAGGCTCAACTTTAGGCCTTGAAACCCAACAATGTGGCAGCTGAATCTTTAAGAGCAATGGACAAAAATTTAGAAATCAAAGGTGATGGAGCCCGATATCTCATGAACCGAATTTGCACACCAAAGATCGGTGGTTACAGAGAGGTTGTCATGAATGAAGCACACAATACACGATACGCCATTCACCCGGGCTCAGACAAGATGTATTTTGACCTTAAGAAACTTTATTGGCAACCTAACATGAAGGCTGGGATTGCTAACTATGTGGGCAAGTGTCTTACTTGTGGTAAAGTCAAGGTAAAGTAGCAAAAGCCTTCAGGTCTACTACAACAACCGGAAACCCCCAATGGAAGTGGGAATAGATTACAATGGATTTCATAACTAAGTTACCCAAGACAACGGGCAGTCATGATACCATTTGGGTAATCGTCGATAGATTAACCAAATCCGCACACTTCTTACCAATAAAGGAAACAGAAAAGATGGAGAAGCTAAGTAGAACATACATCAGAGAGATAGTTAGACGGCATGGTGTACCAATATCTATTATCTCTGGCCGAGATAGTAGATTCACCTCACGATTTTGGCAGTAACTTCAGAAATCTATAGGGACTAGGCTGGATATGAGTATAACCTACCATCCACAAACAGACGAACAGAGTGAGAGAACAATTCAAATGTTAGAAGACAAGCTGAGAGCATGTGTGATCGACATTGGTAAAGCATGGGATACCCATTTACCACTAGTCGATTTCTCGTACAATAATAGTTACCATACTAGCATTAAGGTTGCTCCATTCAAAGCCCTCTATGGTCGCAACTGCAGATCACCTATGTGTTGGGTTGAAGTGGGTGACACACAACTGGCTAGATGTCATGTTCCAGACAGTACTCTCGCTGGTCTGGAAATCATTAAAGAAACTACTGAGAAGATAGTACAAATCCAAGAACAACTTAAAGCTTCCAGAGACAGACAGAAAAGCTACGCTTCATGTTGAAGGTTTCACCCTTGGAATTCCAGGTTGGTGACCGCTTCATGTTGAAGGTTTAACCCTGGAAGGGCATGATACATTTCAGAAAGCATGGAAAACTACATCCAAGGTACATCATACCGTTCGATATTCTTGCTAGAATCGGTCCAGTAGCTTACAAACTCAAACTACCTCAAGAACTCAGTAACATACATCCTACCTTCCATGTTTCTAATCTAAAGAAGTGCTTATCCCATTAGACTCTTTTAATCTCACTCGATGAAATCAAGATAAATAAGAGCCTCAACTTCGTGGAAAAACCAGTATAAATCCTAGACAGGGAAGTAAAGAGAACTTAACAAACTCATATCCCGATAGTGAATGTTCGTTGGAACGCAAAGCGGGGACCTGAATTCACTTGGGAGCGGGAGGATCAAATGAAACAAAAGTATCTACATCTCTTTCCCTAGTCTTACTGTATCTCTATAGTCTTAATTTCAGGATGAAATTCCCTTTAAAGGGGGGATGATGTGACAACCCATTATTTCCTGTCATGTTAAAGTCAATAAAAGTCAAGCATATCAAATTAAAGTCGAAATTATTTCGTTGTTAATTTAATAAAGATAAAACAAAAACAATTTCATATGTATAAACATTGTGTTAAAGTGTTGTAAAGTTTAGAAGTTAAACACTCTAGAAACCGAGGATTCTGGCCTTAACCGAAAACCTCACATATTCCCTTATGTCTTCGGACCGCAAACCGAAGGCAGCAAACCGTTTGAAGCCGAGAACATTGGACCGCAAACGTGCGACGCCGAGAACTACCTTCAGTAGAAAGCTACCCCGGAAGGTTTCCTCTTCAGACCGAGAATGCGAAGCCGACAAAGGTTTACAGTCGCAAACCTTGCATGCTTATCCCTCGGTTTGAGTTCCCAATCGAGAACCCTTTGGCCGAAATCTTCCCCTATTTTTACACATTTCAGCCAACACTTCTCTCTCAAGTATCATCAACCGAAGCCTCCCCTCTCCTCTCAAGAACATGAAAAACTTCTCATTTCATTAATTTCCATTCGAAAAACCCTTGATTATTCTTAAATATCTTGCAAGTATCATCCATTGATCTTGTATTCATTCCAAAAACACCTTTCAATCTCCATAGATTGGGCCGAAAACATCCAATTTAGCTAGTTTTCACCAAAAAAACACGAAAAACTATTCTAAGAATTATTGTAAGTGTTTTTACAATAATTCAGTGTTGTTTCACACTTTAAACTTCATTAGATTATCTAATTTATAATTAATTTAATGTTAATATAAATTAGCATTCGGTTTTTATCACGGGTTCTAACTTGAGGAATTAACGCGACTACACCGTATCTACAACAGGAAACTCACAAAAGGGTAGTTCATACCCCTGCGTTTTTACTATTTTTCACTGCTTTAGGGGGGGAGGGGGGCGAATACAAGTCTAACACAAGAATATTGTGTTTACAATCAAAGAATTTCTAAATATTTCTAAATCAACATTAAATTACTAAAACTCTTTTAAACTTAGATTTTGCCAAAAATCATATATATATATATATATATATATATATATATATATATATATATATATATATATATATATATATATATATAAGATTTAAAAGGCTTAGAACTAATAATTCGCTTTATTTTCTTTTCCTTGTTTAGATGTGGGCTTAGGGTAGAGTTATTTGTCCGAATGTCGTTTCAATTTTAATTATATTATATTATATTATATTATATTATATTATATTATATATATATATATATATATATATATATATGTATATATACATACATATATATATATATATATATATATATATATATATATATAACTTATTTCAATCAAATTCATTACCCTTTGTAACATACCGAACAAAGGGGGTACTTGCATGAATATTACATATCAAGCAGATCACACATATAAATTATAATAGGTATAATTTATGGAACTCTTAAATTATTTTTACTACTCAGTTATACAAAGTTTAACCGTATACTCTCGTACAAATATTTTACATTCAAGTATACTAGAGAAAGATCATACTATCAGTTCATTTATTTCAAAATGACTTTTCATCATTTATTATATAGGTAATCGTCAATATGGTTTTGTTAGATAATGTTCAGTTGCTTATTCATTTAGGCAATACTATTAAAGTCCTGATGTTATAACTAGAATCTCCCGACAGAGAGCGAGACAAATGTGTATAGATCTATACGGAATTGACAATCCCGCACTCAGACTGTTCGCTACAGTTGGCCTGGTATGCCTACAAGTGACAAATGTCGTTATAGTTCTGTCACACCCCCAAACCAGAACGGCGGAAACGTTCGGGGGCGGAGGACGTCATATTCAGTATCATAACAGTTCATAGAAAGGAAAGTACACACCACCATACATATTAAGGTTTCTAAAATGTGTACATAATTGTATTCGTTACATGTTCAAAAGATAAATACATAAACATCTTTCAGAAGAAGTAATTAACGTCAGCACGTTAATCCTCAAAAGTTGATTTCCAAACCTGCTTAGCGGTTCCCTGAGAATACAAGTTATTTCAAAGAAAAAGTGTCAACAATTAAGTTGGTGAGTTCATAAGTAGTGTTTTGAGAAAATGTACGCCATTCGAAAGTTCATGTATGTTTTCCAGAAAACGCGGTATTTTCAAATGAAAAGAGTTATGATTCGTTGGGTTGAAAATGAATGTATTAGATCCAGAAAATCCCATATTTTCCCTAATAGTTGACATATGATTTGTTGTGCTTTCCAAGAAAAACTCTTATTTTCTTATAAAAGTATGAAATGCAAATGAATATTCGTGTTATAAGTTGTAAATAGTTGCACCAAGAAAATCCCTTATTTTCCAATTAGTTGTTTGTTTTAGATGTAGGAAAAACCCTTATTTTCCTAACATAACTGGCAGTCTCTAAGACCGAAAATCACAAACAACCGACGTGCTTAAAAGTTGTGGCATAGTTTTATAAAATAAAGCTATACGAAGATCGCACTTGTTAGATGAAGAATAGTTTTAATAGCTACTCGTTCATAAAAGCATAATATCATAATAATTGTATATCCGATGAGTTTTATAACCATACTAAACATAATATGCCTGTAGCGACGTTCTTCAGGCGTCGTAGCATTATGACAACTGTCACCCCAAAAGACGGACTGTAGCTAACAGTTAGGACACGGGATCATGACTTCCCGTATAGATCTATACACATTTGACACGTTCTCCGAACGGGAGACTCTGGTTATAGACAGGACTTGTAGCGATACCTTTTATCAAAAAAGCAGTGTTTGAAGATGTACACGTCTCATGGATTCTCAACTAAGTCGGTATTAAAGTACTAGTTTTGTATGCAAAGTTTATCCTTTTTCACAATGTTTGACATAGCATAAATCATAACTTTTAAGAATGTATAAAACGGTTTAGCAACGAAGAATACTTTGGAAGTTCTAGTGCATGCGAAGTATGACAAGAGTTTTCACATAGTAGTACTAAATCACAAGTGATTCATTTGATAAAAACGAGTAAAGTGAAATTCTATGAAATACACGATAATAACCGTATGTTTACTTGTATTCCCCCCCCCCCTTAAAAGAGTATAGAAAGCATTTAAAAATGTATTTAAAGAGTGTTTGTAGGGGTATGAACTCACTTGGAAGTTTGAAGATAGCGAGATGGAAAACCGGGCAGAATTTCGTCTCGGGAAGCGGATTTTTCTTGGGATTCTCGGGAATCTCGGGAGTAAAATCGACCTTCGGGACTTGAGCAAAAATGACCAGGTCTTCGGGTTTGAACGGGCACGGAAAACGAGGCAAAACGCAAGAGAAGTGAGAAGAAATGAGCAATTTTTCCGGAGACCCTCGCATTCCTTTTTTAGGGGGTCTGAGAAGCCTCGGTACACAGGGCGTATGCTCGTACGCAGCGCATACGCGTATGTCATGCATGAGCGAGTCCTCGACTGCCTCGGCTTCGGATGGGACGGCGGGTCGGATGGGGCGGCGGGTCGGATGGGACGGCGGGTCGGATAGGACGGCGGGTCGGATAGCTTCGCATAGGGGCGACGTGGACGGACCGAGACCAAGGCCCTCGGGTATGCTGGGCGTACGGGGTTACGTGGCGCGTACCTCAGATGAGGACGCTAACTCCTCTTCGGATATTACTAGCGTTTTGATTTAAATATAATTATAATTTATTTAATAAACTTCAAAAATTCATATCTTCCTCATACGAACTCCGTTTTCGATGGTCTTTATATCCACGCGTAGGTGAGACTACGCTCTACAACTTTCGTTTAGACTCCGTTGGCAAATTCCGAAATTATTTTTATTATTTATTTTATAAATCGTCGTGTTTAAGGAATTTCTTTAAAAATTCATAACTTCTTTATCTGATGTCGGTTTTTGTCAGACTTTTTACCGCTGAAATACCATCGTCGGGACCTTCGATTCTCGTTTAGGTCATTCCGGCCAAAAGTCGTTCGATCTCCGATTCGAGATTTTAGCTGTCTGCTGCTAAGCCGGACTTGGAAAAATCTTAACTTCAACATACGAAGTCGGGTTTGGGCATTCTTTTTAAGTATGATCCCGGTTTAATGATATTAAACATAATAGGAATTTAAATAGATACCTTTTGGGCAATTTATTATCAAAGTAAATTTTATTACCCCAAGGTGGTTACAATACTTGACTCTTTAGGTCATTACAAAGAGTTGAAATATCAGGTTGTTACATCATCCCCCCGTTAGAGGGAATTTCGTCCCGAAATTTTTAATACAAAATAGAAGTCTTAGGGACTGAGGAAGAGGTGCGGATACTTCTGTTGCATTTGGTCTTCCCGTTCCCATGTGAACTTGGGTCCTCTCTTAGCATTCCATCGAACCATTACTATTGGAATGCGACTCTGTTTAGTTCGTTTAACTTCCCTATCCATGATTTCGACGAGTTCTTCCACAATGTTAAGATTTTCATTTAGCTCGCTTTCATCGAGTGGAATTACAAGTGTTTCGTCGGACAAGCACTTTTTCAGGTTCGATACGTGGAATACCGGATGTACCTTTTTAAGCTCGATTGGAAGTTGGAGTTTGTAGGCCACTGGACCAACTCTCGAAATGATTTCGAAGGGTCCAATGTATCTAGGATTTAGCTTTCCACGCTTTCCAAAGCGTATCATGCCCTTCCAGGGTGAGACCTTTAGTAGTACACGGTCGCCAATCTGGAATTCCAAGGGTTTACGTCTCTTGTCGGCATAGCTCTTTTGCCTATCCCTTGAGGACTTCAGTCGTTCTCGTATTTGCATGATCTTTTCAGTCGTTTCCCTGATAATCTCCGGACCAGTGAGGGTGCTATTAGGGACTAGGCCTTTTGCCAATTGCGTGTCGCCCACTTCCGTCCAGCATAGAGGTGATCTGCACTTACGGCCGTAAAGGGCTTCGAATGGAGCGGTCTTGATACTAGTATGGTAACTATTGTTATATGAGAACTCGACCAAAGGTAAGTGAACATCCCATGCCTTACCAAAGTCGATTACACATGCTCGCAACATGTCTTCTAAGGTTTGGATCGTCCTCTTACTCTGTCCGTTAGTTTGTGGGTGGTATGTTGTACTCATGTCCAACCTTGTTCCCATGGATTTTTGCAATGATTGCCAGAATCTGGAGGTGAACCTGCTGTCTCTATCTGAGATGATGGACATCGGTACTCCATGAAGTCGTACGATCTCCCGGATGTAGGTTCTTGATAGTTTTTCCATCCTATCAGTTTCCTTGATCGGTAAGAAATGGGCTGACTTGGTTAATCTGTTGACGATTACCCAAATAGTATCTTGGTCACTCTGAGTTTTGGGCAGTTTGGTTATGAAGTCCATGGAAATCTGCTCCTATTTCCACTCAGGTATTTCAGGTTGTTGGAGTAGACCTGAGGGTTTCTAGTGTTCTATTTTTATTTTGGCGCATGTTAAACACTTGCTCACATAAGTAGCAATCTCCGCTTTCATGTTTGGCCACCAGTAGAGTTGTTTGAGATCTAGATACATCTTGTCTGACCCTGGGTGTACGGAGTATGGGGTCCTGTGTGCCTCGCTCATAACTACCTCTCTGAACCCACCAAACTTGGGTGTCCAGATCCGGTTCATGAGGTAGCGTGCTCCGTCACTCTTGATTTCTAAGTTCTTGTCCATTCCCCTAAGGGCCTCAACTGTCACGTTTTCGGGTTTCAAGGCCTCTATTTGAGCTTCCTTGACTTGCGCTGACAGGTGCGAATGGATTGACATGGCTAATGACTTCACTCTTCGGCCAGAGTACTCCTTTCGACTAAGGGCATCGGCTACGACGTTTGCCTTTCCCGGATGATAGCGAATCTCACATTCGTAGTCGTTGAGCAATTCGAACCAACGTCGTTGTCTCATGTTTAACTCCTTCTGGTCGAAGATGTGTTGGAGACTCTTGTGGTCTGTAAAGACAGTGCACTTGGTACCGTAAAGGTAGTGCCTCCAGATTTGAAGAGCGAAGACCACTGCTCCCAGTTCTAAGTCATGAGTGGTGTAATTGACCTCATGCCTTTTCAGTTGTCGTGAGGCATATGCAATAACCTTTCCCCTCTGCATTAGCACACAGCCCAGCCCTTGCTTCCAAGCGTCGCAATACACCACAAAATCTTCGGTCCCTTCCGGAAGAGAAAGGATAGGTGCACTGCAGAGGGCTTGTTTCAAAGTCTAAAACGCAGCATCTTGCTTTTCTCCCCAGTTGTAGGTCACACCTTTCTAGGTTAAAGCGGTAAGAGGCTTTGCGATGCTGGAGAAATTCTGGATGAACCTTCGATAACAACCAGCAAGACCTATAAACTGGCGAATTTCGGTTGGTGTGGTTGGTGCAGACCAGTTTTTGATAGCCTTGATCTTTGAGGGGTCCACGTGGATTCCTTCCTTGCTGACCACGTGACCGAGGAAGTCCACCTTTCTAATCCAAAACTCACATTTTGAGAATTTTGCATAAAGTATCTCAGTTCGTAACGTCTCTAAGACTTGTCTCAGGTGTTGACTATGTTCCTCTTTGTTCTTTGAATAAATGAGTATATCGTCTATGAATACTATCACAAATTTATCCAAGAATGGACGACATACCCGATTCATTAGATCCATGAATACGGTCGGGGCATTGGTTAGTCCGAACGGCATCACTATGAACTCATAATGTCCGTATCTCGTTCAGAAGGCCGTCTTGGGAACATCACTCTCTAGGACTCGCAGCTGGTGATATCCCGACCTTAGATCGATCTTGGAGAAGTAGTTGGCTCGTTGGAGTTGATCGAATAAGTCGTCGATTCGGGGTAGGGGGGTATCGGTTCTTGATGGTGAGTTTGTTGAGTTCTCGGTAGTCGATGCACATCCTGAACGATCCATCTTTCTTTTTAACGAACAACACGGGTGCTCCCCATGGCGAGAAGCTCGGTCTGATGAATCCTTTACCAAGTAGTTCATTCAGTTGGCTGGATAGCTCCTGCATCTCTGCTGGGGCTAATCGATAGGGTGCTTTGGCTACTGGGGTAGCTCCGGGAACCAGATCGATTCTGAATTCGACTTGTCTTGCGGGTGGTATTCCTGGAAGGTCCTCGGGAAATACGTCGGGAAAATCGCATACGTCGGGCACCTCCTTGACGTCCTGGACTTCGCGTTTCACATCTACAACATGTGCTAAAAATTTGTGACACTCCTTGCGTAGGTACTTCTGAGCTTTGATACTTGAGATGATACTAAGAGTGGTACTAGGTTTGTCGCCCAAGACAAGGAAGGTTTCGCCGGTTGGCAGATTAAGGCGAACGGCCTTATCGTAACATAAAATGTCCGCACGATGTGAACTCAGCCAATCCATGCCAATGATGACATCGAAACTCTTAATCGAGACTGGCATGAGGTTGATTTGAAAGAGATTATCGTTTAGAGTTAGGATGCAGTTTAAATATATCTCCTTAGTGCCTTCGGTTTTCCCGTTGGCCATTTCTACTATGAATGGTTCACTTAATGATTGTGGTATTGGTTTTAGCATGCCTTTAAAGTCGTGACTCACAAAACTCCTTTCCGCTCCACTATCAAACAAAATGCATGCATACGAGTTATCGAGAAGAAACGTACCCGTAACAACAGTAGGGTCCGCAATGGCTTCATCTTGTCCCATTGCGAAAACTCGGCCCCTTCCGCTGGTATTCCTGTTGTTTGCCTTCAGGCAGTCCCTGCGGTAGTGCCCTGTGCCTCCGCACTCAAAGCAGGCGCATCTTATTCCGGTATTAGCAGTGGGGGCGGATTGTTGGGTTGGCTCTTTGCAATAGCGGGCTGTATGACCCTTCTTATTGCACCTGGTGCATTGAAGGTCACGGCAGAGACCGTGGTGATGGAAATTGCACTGGTTACATTTCGGTAGTTTTCCATTGTATGAACTTGTGGGGGCAGAGTTGATAGGTGCAGTAATAGCGTGGGTCGCTACCACTTGTTGTTTCTTGGGGTTCTCTTGGAGGGTTTGTCCCCTCCTCTTGTTCCAAGGCTTACTCTGGCCCTGAGCCTCCCTAGGTGGATTTGTGGTTGCTGCAATGGTACTCTGTTTCACTCCGTGGTCGATGAGGCGTTGAGCCAGGCGTTTAGCGCTGTTCTAGGTGATAGGGTTGGAAGCTAGGACATGCCCTTGAATCTAGGGTGACAACCCCCAAATGTACCTTTCGACCTTCTTTGATTCTGGGTTGACCATGGTAGGGCACAAAGCAGCGAGATCGTTGAACCTAGCTGTGTAGGCGACTAGATCAGATCCAGCCATTTTCTAATTCCAGAGCTCTTGCTCAAGCTTTTGCACTTCGCCCCTTGGGCAGTATTCTTCCAGTAGTAGAACCTTCAGTTCTTCCCAACTCATGGCGTTAGCGACAGTGAGCATCACTGAATTCACATGGCTTTTCCACCAAGTGAAGGCTCGATCTATGAATGTGCAAGCATCGAACTTAACCTTGCTTGTTTCTTGGCACGAGCAGATCTCGAAGACTGTTTCGGCCTTTTCGAACCATTGCATTAGTGCAATGACTCCTCCACTGCCATTAAAAGTCTTTGGTTTTGAGTTTGAGAACTCCTTGTAAGTACATTCCCTTACATGGCCCTGGCCGGTACCACGATTGGGATGATTCGTGTTGCTTCCTGTACCTCCATTATCATTGGAGTTTATTTGAGAGAGGGCTGCTGCTACTGCTGCTGTGATAGCAGCCTGGACCATTGCCGGATCATATGGTAGTGGTGGAGGTGGTGGTGGAGTTGCGTTTGTACGTGCTGATCTACGAGGAGGCATTGCGCTGCCAAAAGGAAAATGAGATATTATAAGTTTCGGTGGTTGCGAGTTGAATGATATTGAGTTAACTTCCTTTAATAGATAAAGAATTTGGTTTGGCCAACACAGGGTTTTGAGCTTGATTCATAAATAACGTTTGAATAGATGTACTTATGAATTGAACGGACTACACATAATTAAAACAAGAAAGAGATATGTCCTATATATATTAAACATATAGTTGTGTTACATCCGAGTTTAGACAAAACTTTTTGACCTTTCTAAAGGTCTCCGATTACAGAAAGTTTAAAGGAAAATTATATTCTTATCCGAAGTCCTAATTTATAACAAAATTTGAAATCCTAGCAAGCACTATTTGCGACGTAAGTTGCGCTTGGAGCTTGACTCCGCATCTGATTGCCTCGATTCCATTAGACGCCTATCAAAAGCGGCTTGTTGCTCCCTTAACTCGGCTAGGGCTGCAATCATCTGTGCCTGAAATGCCTCAGATTGGAGTTGGGCATGGTCCTGAATTCCATCCAGCCTACGGATGTCAGAAGTGTGGACCTGCACTTCTACGTTGATCTCGCGGATCCGGTTGGCTTGAACTCCAGATTGATAGCATTGGTTGGCTAGTTTGCCAACCATGACCGGAAGTGCCCGATCTGCCGATCCTTCGCCTCTGACATCATAAAAGTCTCGGCACATGTCGTAGGGAGGGCGTAAGCTTTGTTGTCGGCTCCAGTGGTGGAGGTGACTTCCCCACACAGGAGTGGGTCCTTGGAAGTTCCTCACATGGACAGGAGGTTGTGGGGCCGGTGGATTGATAACCTCTGGCTCTTAATCTGTACCAGAGTCATCTCCCCCATCCAATTCTATCGGCTCTTCGTCTTCTTCGGGATCATCTTCGATCCATCCTCCATTGCCTTGGTTGGGAAAGTAGGGGTCATTGGGGTGATGGAATCCAGCCATTTAGTCTGTACGAGAATAGGGTTAAGAATTGACTATAAGCTAGAGTACATGAAATTTACCCTTAAGTTTAATAGCTGATGACAACACCAAGACTCCCTTAGAATTATGTAATGATGTGCTTTTGGTAAGTTTTAAATTTGTTGTCCATCGCAGACACTCCTTGGCATACGTTAGTCGGCTCTTGGACAAATATAGTTGATCAGGCTATATCCTTCCCAGTTCCGATTACATGTCCCAAGGCGTACCTGCACTGCACAACTTATTTATAATACTTCTAAAATGGTCCGATGTGAAACTGTTATTAGTACGAAATGAATGCATGCTTACTTTACAAAAACTAAATAAATTTAATTTCAAAAGTATGACTCTTCTCAGAGTGTTTTTGCCCAGTTGAGTTTATAGTTGTATACCAAAAATGGTTTTGATATACTTAATTCACTATAAACGATGCTCTGATACCAATCTGTCACACCCCCAAACCAGAACGGCGGAAACGTTCGGGGGCAGAGGACGTCATATTCAGTATCATAGCAGTTCATACAAAGGAAAGTACACACCACCATACATATTAAGGTTTCCAAAATGTTTACATAATTGTATTCGTTACATGTTCAAAAGATAAATACATAAACATCTTTCAAAAGAAGCAATTAACGTCAGCACGTTAATCCTCAAAAGTTGATTTCCAAACCTGCTTAGCGGTTCCCTGAGAATGCAAGTTATTTCAAAGAAAAAGTGTCAACAATTAAGTTGGTGAGTTCATAAGTAGTGTTTTGAGAAAATGCACGGCATTCGAAAGTTCATGTATGTTTTCCAGAAAACATGGTATTTTCAAATGAAAAGAGTTATGATTCGTTGGGTTGAAAATGAATGTATTAGATCCAGAAAATCCCATATTTTCCCTAATAGTTGAGATATGATTTGTTGTGCTTTCCAAGAAAAACTCTTATTTTCTTATAAAAGTATGAAATGCATATGAATGTTCGTGTTATAAGTTGTAAATAATTGCACCAAGAAAATCCCTTATTTTCCAATTAGTTGTTTGTTTTAGATGTAGGAAAAACCCTTATTTTCCTAACATAACTGGCAGTCTCTAAGACCGAAAATCACAAGCAACCGACGTGCTTAAAAGTTGTGGCATAGTTTTATATAATAAAGCTATACGAAGATCGCACTTGTTAGATGAAGAATAGTTTTAATAGCTACTCGTTCATAAAAGCATAATACCATAATAATTGTATATCCGATGAGTTTTATAACCATACTAAACATAATATGCCGGTAGCGACGTTCTTCAGGTGTCGTAGCATTATGACAACTGTCACCCCAAAAGACGGACTGTAGCTAACAGTCAGGGCGCAGGATCATGACTTCCCGTATAGATCTATACACATTTGACACGTTCTCCGAACGGGAGACTCTGGTTATAGACAGGACTTGTAGCGATACCTTTTATCAAAAAGGCAGTGTTTGAAGATGTACACGTCTCATGGATTCTCAACTAAGTCGGTATTAAAGTAGTAGTTTTGTATGCAAAGTTTATCCTTTTTCACAATGTTTGAAAAAGCATAAATCATAAGTTTTTAGAATGTATAAAACGGTTTAGCAACGAAGAATACTTTGGAATTTCTAGTGCATGCGAAGTATGACAAGAGTTTTCACATAGTAGTACTAAATCACAAGTGATTCATTTGATAAAAACGAGTAAAGTGAAATTCTATGAAATACACGATAATAACCGTGTGTTTACTTGTATTCCCCCCTTAAAAGAGTATAGAAAGCATTTAAAAATGCATTTAAAGAGTGTTTGTAGGGGTATGAACTCACTTGGAAGTTTGAAGATAGCGAGATGGAAAACCGGGTAGAGTTTTGTCTCGGGAAGCGGATTTTTCTCGGGATTCTCGAGAAATCTCGGGAGTAAAATCGACCTTTGGGACTTGAGCAAAAATGACCAGGGCTTCGGGTTTGAACGGGCACGGAAAACGAGGCAAAACGCAAGAGAAGTGAGAAGAAATGAGCAATTTTTCCGGAGACCCTCGCATCCCTTTTATAGGGGGTCTGAGAAGCCTCGGTACGCGGGGCGTACGCGTACGTCATGCATGAGCGAGTCCTCGACTGCCTCGGCTTCGGATGGGACGGCGGGTCGGATGGGGCGGCGGGTCGGATGGGACGGCGGGTCGAATAGCTTCGCATAGGGGCGACGTGGACGGACCGAGACCAAGGCCCTCGGGTACGCTGGGCGTACGAGGTTACTGCCGACTCCTCTTCGGATATTACTAGCATTTTGATTTAAATATAATTATAATTTATTTAATAAACTTCAAAAATTCATATCTTCCTCATACGAACTCCGTTTTCGATGGTCTTTAAATCCACGCGTAGGTGAGACTACCCTCTACAACTTTCGTTTAGACTCCGTTGTCAAATTCCGAAATTATTTTTATTATTTATTTTATAAATCGTTGTGTTTAAGGAATTTCTTTAAAAATTCATAACTTCTTTATCTGACGTCGGTTTTTTTCAGACTTTTTACCGCTGAAATACCATTGTCGAGACCTTCGATTCTCGTTTAGGTCATTCTGGCCAAAAGTCGTTCGATCTCCGATTCGAGATTTTAGCTGTCTGCTGCTAAGCCGGACTTGGATAAATCTTAACTTCAACATACGAAGCTGGGTTTGGGCATTCTTTTTAAGTATGATCCCGGTTTAATGATATTAAACATAATTGGAATTTAAATAGATACCTTTTGGGCAATTTATTATCAAAGTAAATTTTATTACCCCAAGGTGGTTACAATACTTGACTCTTTAGGTCATTACAAAGAGATGAAATATCGGGTTGTTACAAGTTCCGACGCCTACAAATCATCGTATCAGGCCATCTAGTCATAGCATGCTTATAATAAATCACAAAAGGATATGAACAAATACGATTAGTGTATAATTAATTAAGCCATATAGTATGAATGCAATGTACTGGTTTTACAATAATACGATTTCTAGTACTACATTGCAATTTACAGTTAGAGCTGGTGGAGCCAGGCGTACTCACTTTTATAGGGTTTTCAAAGACTACAATTACAGAACATGGAAAACATAAATGATACAGAAAACATTATTTATATAGGTTTATTGTGAATTCAAACTATGTTACACTGTTTTATAGTACAACAATACTTTTATAGAACAGTTTTGTGGTATTAAAACTACTTTTCAGTTATGTTAGAAAATATTGGATTTTCTGGAACAATAAACATGATTACTATTTCAAGAAACAAACAGCAATCTTCTAAACATAAGTTTTATGCACTCACCAACTTAAATGTTGATACTTTCTTTTTCAAAACACTTGTATTCTCAAGGAACTAGTAGACAGGTACATCCCCGGGATTTTTGAGAAGACGGAGCAGTATAGAGTCATGTCTTATGTCTTTTGTTATATAACTTTTGATGTCATATATACAATGACTTGAATACACATGTAAAACTTATACTTTATTAATGCAATGGTTGTTGTACTTTGATTACAATGATGCATGTGTTGTGATACTTAACATGAAGTCATCCACCATCGGACAATTTTGCCGCTCCTGTTTGGGGGTGTGATAGCAGTAGCAGGGAAGGAGGCGACACCTTATCCTACCACATTGAGGATTACAGATGGCCGCCAGGACCGGGTTGAGGCGCCTACGGCATGGAGTAATGCTTTTCAGCTTACTATAGAGGAGGCATGAGCATCTCCTGACGTGGTGACGGGTATGTATCTTTCTTTTATCTCTTTATTGATATTGATTGTTACTTATGTTTATATGTTTTCTTATAGGATCATTCTTAGTGAACGGTATATCTGCTTTGGTACAGTTTGATTCGGGTGCCACCCGATCTTTTGTGTCGCTCGCACTCAACAAGCGATTTGTAGGAGCTCCAGGGGAGCTGGATTACGCACTGGATGCGGAGATAGCAGATGATAGGACCGTCAGGGTTACGAGGGTTCATAGAGGATGTATGCTACAGTTATTTGATCATCAATTTTCATTAGACCTGGTTCCTATTCCCCTGCGTGGGAATAAGGTGATAGTAGGTATGGATTGGTTGATCCCCAATGAGGCAGTGACTGACTACGAGTAGCAGCTAGTGAGGCTTCGCACTAGCTGAACGTATTCCCAGTAATGTAAGAGTACCTGAACGTATTCCAGGAGGATTTATCTGGGGTACCTTCGAAGAGACAAGTTGAGTTTAGGATTGACCTAGTCCTTGGTGCAGCTCCGATAGCCAAGGCACCATATCGATTGGCACATCCCGAGATGTAGGAGTTGTCTATGCAGCTGCAAGGGCTGCTAGACAAGGGTTTTATCAGGCCGAGCAGTTCGCCATAAGGAGCCCCGATCCTGTTTGTGAAGAAGAAGGACAGGTTAGATCGCATGTGTATAGACTACCGGGAGCTAACAAGGTAACGGTGAATATCTGTTACCCACTGCTTAGGAAAAATGATTTGTGTAACCAGCTTTAAGGAGCATCTTCGTTCTCCAAAATTGATCTACGGTCAGGGTATCACCAGATGCGAGTCAGGGACAATGATGTGTAGAAGACAACTTTGAGGACTCACTATTGTCATTATGAGTTTATGGTGATGCTGTTTGGGCTCACCAATGTTCCAGCCGCGTTCATGGACCTCATGAACCATGTATGCAGACAGATGTTGGATCGGTCTGTAATAGTCTTCATTGATGACATCTTGGTTTACTCCAAGACTCAGGAGCAGCATGAGGAGCATGTGAGAGAGGTGTTGGAGACGCTAAGGAGGGAGAGACTTTTTGTGGAGTTCTCTAAGTATGAGTTCTGGTTGTGCGAGGTGTAGTTTCTTGGGCATCTTGTGAACAAGAAGGGTATTCTGGTTGATCCAGCCAAGATAGAGGTCGTCATGCAGTGGGAGATTCTGAGGTTTGCAACTGAGATTCGGAGCTTCCTGGGTCTGGCGGGATATTATTGGAGATTTATCAGGACTTCTGCAAGATCGCAGTTCCTTTGAACCGACTTACCAAGAAGTCGGTGGTTTTCCGGGTGGGGTCTGAGCAGCAGGCAGCCTTCGAGACCCTCAGACAACGGTTATGCAAGGTGCCGATTCTGACCTTGCCATAGGGTGTTGATGACTTCGTATTTTACTGTAACGCTTCGATCACAGGCATAGGAGCATCTTTGATGCAGCGGGGTCATGTGATAGCATATGCTTCGAGGAAGTTGAAGCCTCACGAGGCTAACTTTCCGACACATGATTTAGAGCTTGGGGATGTGGTGTTCACCCTCAAGATTTGGCGGCATTCCCTCTACGGTTTCCGTTGTACCATTTACACAAACCACAAATTTTGAGGTACCTCATGGATCAGCCGAATCTGAACATGACACATCGTCGGTGATTAGATGTGGTGAAGGACTATGATTGTGAGATCCTCTACCACCCAGGAAAGGCCAACGTGGTGGCTGATGCCCTGAGCCGCAAGGCGGTAGCAGCCCTAATTCGAGACATCTATCTGAGGATGATAGTGATTACACGATTGTTGGAACAGATTCAAGAGGCACAGATGGAGGGCCTAAAGGAGGAGCGTCATAAGTACGAGCGGATCATAGGCCAGGTGGCCTCCTTTGATTACGACATTTGTGGGTTGTTGACCCTGCATGGGAGGGTCTGGCTACCGTATTGTGGAGGAGTATGGCAGATATTGATGGATGAGGCCTACAAATCCAGGTTCTCCATCCATCTCGGGGCGAAGAAGATGTACAGAGATCTTTGACCCGATTACTGGTGGCCCTGTATAAAGCAGGATGTAGCCTGGTACGTAGATAGATGCCTAACCTATAGGAAGGTCAAGGTTGAGCATCAGAGGCCTCATGGCAAGATGCAGCCGTTAGACATCCCCGTGTGGAAGTGGAAGGACATTACTATGGATTTCATAACTAAGCTTCCCAGGACCATACACGGGGTTGATTTGATATGGGTCATCGTGGATCGGTTGACCAAGAGTTCTCCCTTTATCCTGATCCAGGAGAGCATATCAGCCGAGAAGATGGCCAAGATTTATAGTGGCACGACATGGAGTGCCTATCTCGGTGGTGTTAGATTGAGATGTCCATTTTACTTCCAGATTTTGGAAGCGGTTCCATAATGAGATGGATACTCGCCTCCACTTCAGCACCACTTTCCACCCCTAGACAGACGGACAGAGCGAGAGGACGATTCAGACTCTCGAGGACATGCTTCTTGCATGTGTTTTGGATTTTGGTGGCAATTGGGATACGTATCTTCTGTTAGCGGAATTTACGTATAACAACAGCTACCACGCCATCATAGATCGACCTTCATTCGAGATGCTCTACAGGAGGAAGTATAGGACCCCAATTTGTTGGGGTGAGGTCAGTTAGAGGGTCATGGGGAGTACTCAAGACCACTGAGCAGATCCAACAAGTCCGGAGCAGGCTCCAGACTTCTCAGAGTCTGCAGAAGAGCTACGCCGACAAGCGGCGTTTGGATTTGGAGTTTCAGGTGGGCGACATGGTCCTCCTAAAGGTATCACCTTGGAAAGGTGTCATACGGTTCCGAAAGCGCGGCAAGCTGGGCCCCAGATATATCGACCCCTTCAGAATCATAACTCGGGTGGGCAAGGTAGCGTATCGATTGGATCTTCCAACAGAGCTCCGTCAGATCTGCAACGCTTTCCACGTTTCCTAGCTACAAAAATGCTTAGTGAATGACATGTCGGTTGTTCCCTTAGAAGATATTCAGCTTGATGACAGACTGAATTACATGGAGAGACCGATGGCAATTCTGGATCGCAAGGCGAAGGAACTAAGGAACAAGAGGGTTGAGCTAGTGAAGGTGCAATGGCAGCACTGTAAGGGTTCGAAGTGGACATGGGAGCCTGAGGAGGAGATGAGGGAGCACTACCTGGAGTTGTTTCCAGATACAGTAGACTTCGAGGACGAAGTCTGAGACAAGTGGGGGATAGTTGTAACGCCTAGTTACTGGTACACATTTAACACACTTATTTATTTATTTTAACAGAGGGACTCGACGATTTGGTGGCCCTAACTCGTCGAGTGGAGGGCAGATTTTGCGCTAGGTTTGAGTTGTGCCCTCGACGAGTCATGAGCCCTCAACTCGACGAGTTGTTCAGCTAGAGCGAAACCCTAATCTCGGGGTTTTACACCTTATTTCAGCTCCTTAACAGCCACCCCTTGGCCTCATTTCCAGCTTCCTTATCCTAAAACCTTATCCACGAAACCCTAGAGCTTTCCTTGAGTGTGTGAGCCATTTTGAGTGATCTTTGTGCACTTTTGAAGCTTTTGAATGAAGAAGAAGAAGATATAGGGATCAAGAGCGAAGGAGTAGATCCAGAAGCTACACTCCATTTGCTACATTTTCTAGTAATCAAGTCTCTAACTTTATCATTCTTTTCTTAGATCTATTTACTTCCATTTTATGAGGGTTTTGGTTCAAGAACCATGGTCTTTGGGATTTAGACGTCCCAAGTGACTTATATTTCAGATCTGGGACCTAGGAGGGGTTCAATGGCATAAAGGTGTTTACTTTATGACTATGGAAGCCCCATGCAAGCTTTCAAGCATTTATATGGCCTTTTTAGCCCTAAAAGGCCATGCATGGAAGCAAGTTTGAGATTTACTTGATTAACTAGCATCTAGGCCCTAGATCTAGGTTTTAATGCTTTGGTTTGGGATATTATGGCTTTGGTACAAAATCTATGTCCTAAAAGAATTAAGGTTTTAGCTAAACCCTTCAAGAAGGGCTATTAATGGGTAAAGTTGGAAACTTTACCGTTAATCTGTTAGAGAACAGGGGCTTAATCTGTTAGATAGCCAAACAGACAGAGGGACTCATCAATTCCATAAGGGAACTCGACGAGTCAGGTCGTGTTGTCCCGAGTCCCAACTAGGAGCAGCTCGATAGGACTCGACAAGTCGGAGGAACGACTCGGCGAGTGGAGTCGTGATTCTAGGATTTCTGAGTTAAAGAGCTCAATGAGTTGAATGCTTGACTCGACGAGTTGGTCAACCCATAATGTTGACTTTGACCAGAGCGTTGACTTTGACCAGGGTTAAAATGGTCATTTTACCCTTATATAGATTTCCAGTTTTTGACTAAATGTTTTGTAGATGTAGCCAAGGAATCGTTCGAACAGCCATCGGAGATTCCTCACGCACGAGTTCAGCATCCAGTTTGAGAGGTGAGTTTTCCTTCAATAGGAATGGGTCGAAAGCACCAATGCCGGCCCATTTATGTATGTTAGCATATACCGGACTTCGGTCCGATGCCGGGGGTAGCCCGATGTAGATTATGTGTTCCTTACTTTGATCTGATGTCGGGGCGGTCCAAAGAAGTGTATATGTATGCTTGATATCTTTGTGATTCATGCATGTTAAGTGTTATGTGTTTCGGGCCTAATTCTAATGTCGGGGTAAGCCCGATGTATGTTATATGCCTATGTTATACGCTTATGTTATGTGTTTATGATATAGGATATGCTGTGTGTATGTCGGGGCAAGTCCGATGTCGGGCTAGGCCTGATGCCAGACGTGGTCTGATGTCGGGGTAAGGCCGATGTCAGGTAGGAGCCCGATGCCGGGTAAGCTGATGTTGGGTTCGTCCCGATGCAACTGGACGGAGTCTAGAAGTGTATGTTATATGTTATATGTTATGTGTATTGTATGTGGTAGTTTGGGGGTGCTCACTAAGCTTCATGATTAGAGTCTTCATTTTCGGTTTCAAGTACTTCTGCTAGCAAAGGGAAGGGCTCGGGATGATCGCATGGCACACACCACAGTTTTCTAGCCTGGGATATTTCACTATGATATTTGATGTCCTATTTTGATACTTTGACAATTGATATGATGTTCTTGAGATACATGATTTATGATGTTTACTTGATGATGATATTTGTGGTTTCAATTATGAATTAAAACGAATTTTTTTGGACTGTATTTTTGGGATGTTTCAGTTATGAAGCCTACTCACCGAGTTGGAGAGTTGGACTCAACGAGTTGACGCTGTTTAGAGAAAACCCTAATTATTCTGGTTTTCACCCTATTTAAAGGACTTTAACTCCTTCACCCCGCCTCCCTCATCACTCTATCACGACCAGAGTGAAACCCTAGTGAGCTAACCCATATTTTGAGTGTTTGAAGCCAAAAGTGTGCATTCTTGGAGGAAGCTTGAAGAGTGAAGAGCTTGGAATAAGGAGGAGTCCTTAGATCTAGCATTCATACAGTTGTAGCACCTATTTCGAGAGCAAAAGTCCTTACCTTGGCTTTCCATTCCTTAGATCTCTTCTTATGTGATTTTACGGGTTTTTGGTGCAAAATGAGGGTCATTCTCGACTTAAGCTTTCCAGGGGGTATGAGTTTCAGATCTGGACTTCTCTACATCCCATGTACGTAAATCTTGAAGCTTTATGAAGCTTTGACCCGTCTTCATGTCCTAAACCCTTCTTGAGGCCTTGCATGATCGTAAAGTTAGCAACTTTAAGTGGTAACTCCATCCTAGGAGGTCAGATTTGGAGTTTGGAGAATTGGAATCGACTACAATGAGTTTAATGAGAAAGGGTTGAGGAACTCGATGAGTTGGGCATCCAACTCGACAAATTGAGGTGGGTTTTCCCGTTTTTTGGATTCAGAGTGAACTCGAAGAGTTGATGAGACAACTCGATGAGTGGTTAGGGTTTTTCCCCGGTCTTCTGGACTATTAATGGACTCGACGAGTTGGCTAGCAACTCGGCGAGTTGAATTGGGTTATCGTGATTTCTGAGTATTGAGTACTCGACGAGTTTCATGAGCTGCACTTGACGAGTTGAGTCAACTTGAACTGTTGACTTGAGTGTTGACTTCCGTTGACTGTTAGGGTTGGGTCAAGTTGTGGACTATGGAGAAGACGGAGGGGTAAAATGGTCTTTCACCCTTTACGGAGATTTAGTATAGGAGTTAGCTTAACGTTATATATAATTGGTAAGTAGAGATGATTGTGATATGTGTAGGCGGAGTCTAGACCAGCAGTTCTAGTGTGGGATATATTACTTTACTCCTTCTCACTATACTTACATAAGTGGTAATACACTGTGACCGGAGGGTGTTATATGCTTATGCTGAGTTACGTCATATTATCAATTTGTCATTGTGATTTATGATGTATATTATTTTGTTCTTTATTGGTTAGGACCAGAGGGTCCAACCCGAGTCGTGAGTTCGGAGGGTCCTCACTGAGACACATGGATCGGAGGGTCTTTATGAGATATAGACATGAGAGGCTAATTATTTGTGTGTAGTATTTTGGGGAACTTACTAAACTTCGTGCTTACCGTGTTGTGTGATATGTGTTTCAGGTACCCCTCACGATCGTGAGAAGGCACCGACATGATTGTACACACCATCTTGAGATTATGTTTTGATGATTATGGGATATTATCAAATATTTGTTGTCTTGTGTTTTAAACAACTTATACATTTGTGATTTGAGAAATGTGAGATTGTGTTTTTATTTTGTTGTAAAAATGAAAATTTTGTTTGAAAATTTAGAGTGTTACAGATCCCTTCCTTGATCGACCCGAAAATCACCGTGGTCGCCTCAAGGATGCCTCTCGTAATCTCGAACGTGATGAACTCGCATAGTCCGTCATCAACTGGATCAGAACCTGCACCCAAACCTGAACCTGATCCTGACCCAGACCCTCAACCTCCGGCTCCGTGACGTGTCACCACCATTTTGAAACAAAACACGTAATCGTCAAGTTCATACATAACTCCGACAAGTATCTCACACTCTACAAGTTCCCTAGTTTTATCTCAACCCTCCTTGACTTGAGTATGGATCCTCTACTTTCAGTAGTACGGGTCCATACTACCTTCAGCCTCTATCCGTACTTTCCTAAAGGATTTCCTTGACTTCACCAAGTCCCTTTCACTACTACTGCTCATTGCACTAATCTCATCCTAGGCTTACCCTAGGGTAACTCTCCGGCCTACTCTCCATCATCAGCTGCATAGGAAATCCCTGCTACCTTTACCTAACTAGCTTGCGAATACCATTACATATCACTAAGACCAGATAATTCTTCGTATTAGAGTTCCTACCTACAACGGTTGGACTCAAACAAGAGCTGGGAAATAGGGCTAGACCTAACCTTATGAAATTATTTAGTCCTCGCAATATGTAACTTAACGTATTTTTTTACTAATTAGTTAAAGATAACTAAAACTCCTAAAAGCATAGAGCAAGCAACATTTGGGCATTGAGTAACCAAAAAAAGCGTATCCTATTCAGGCTATCATATCATTGACTAATCAGTTCTAGTATGTAATTCAATAAGTACATATAGCAGGCACATAAGGCATCTTCCTAGATCCTTAGCCCTAATCTAGCATGAAATTCTCATACACATATAATAGGCATATAAGGCATCCTTCCAAGATCCTCAGCCCTAATCTAGCATGCAGCTCTCATAATCATATCATATATCATAACATACATGTATGGGTATCTTGGGAAAAACTTACTTGACCTCAGCCGATTCCATGCATCACACACCTTGTTCTTTCTCAAAAGTCTTTATTTTAAAATTTTAGAAAAACTATTTTCTTGTAAAAAAAATCTTTCAAACCCTCGATTTGAGTCCAGACACCCCCGAAGGTGTGTCCGAATCCCTCAAACCAAGGCTCTGATACCAACACGTTACATCCCAAAATTCTAAACCAAAATTTTTATTTTTGATGCAACGATGCATAAAACAATTTATAGAAAACATCATCAAGTTATTTTACTAGTGGGTCGACATTGGTGCCTTTGACCCACTTCTATTGGAAGTTAACTCACCTCAATGTCGTGAAGTAGCTGAACTGTCCTCGGATCTGGGATCAACTCTCCTCAAACCCCTACACATAAAATCTCTTTTAATTACTCGTTCATACTCATAACCCCTTTAAGGGTCAACTCTTGTCAAAGGTTAAAGTCAAAGTCAACATCCTGGTTGACTCAACTCGCCAAGTTGGTCCATCAACTCGTCGAGTTCCTTGATCCATAAACTTTGGAAATCTAAATCCTACTCGTCGAGTTCTTTCATGAACTCGTTGAGTTCCCCTTCATAGAAAGTCGGGACATTTCTCTCACAACTCACCGAGTCCCTCCTTGAACTCGTTGAGTTCCTCAATCTTCATAATCCAAAACCATGGCCAACTCGTTGAGCCATCTCCTAGACTCAAGGAGTCCTCTCAGTAACAGAAAAGGTTGGGGGACCACGACACAACTCAACGAGTTGTATGAAAAACTCGTCAAGTCCCCCATAGTCAAAACCCATTCAGTAGTTTCTAGTCGGGTTCAATGCTTCCAAACCATAGATCTGGTCCACTAGGAATAAGTTACCACATAAAGTTGCTAACTTTATGTTCATGCATGGTGCCATGAAGCTAATAATACCAAAACTCAACTCTTAAAGAGATGTAAGGCATGGAAAAGGGCCAAGACTTAATAAAGTTGGCAACTTTGGGTCTCATAAGGCCATGGACATCTGGATTTGAAGTCATAACTCCAAAACATGCTTGCATCCATGAATGGTTCCAAAATAGACTCCTTAAGGACCTAAACTACTACATGAAGAGATCTAGTAAATGAATAGTCAAGGTATAGACTTTATACCTCAACAAGGTTGATTTAACAAAGAACTCTCTGGATCCAAAGTTTCTTCCTTCACCCAAGCACTTCTAACTTCCACTCCTTCAAGTAAATACCAAGGAATCACTCTCTTTTCACTCACACACACTCAAAAGGCTCAAGATCACGAATTAGGGTTTTTCTAGATTGATGCAGGCGATGAGGGAGGCCATAATAAAGTGTTAAGGTCCTTAAATAGGGTGCAAACCCTGAATATTAGGGTTTCACTCTGGCATCCCTACTCGTCAAGTAGACTTCAAGTCCCGCATCCAAGATCCGTTTCTACTCGACGAGTTTAGGGCCTCCAACTCATGGAGTCCCTTTGTAAAATGAATAATTTGGTTTAAAATACATACCAAGATTCGGGCGTTACATATTTAACATTAATATATTTAGTATAAATAACATGCAACCACCATCCCACCACATCATCAATGACATTGTTGGTCACCGGATGGTGCTAAAATTTTCTTAATTTGTTATCATATATCTTTTATCGATTCAGGGAGTATAACCGCTTCATGGTGGTGTTCTTTGTTATTTGCCTAATCCACTTGAAGTTCACAATTTTTTGCTTTACCCTTATAATATTCAGGTTCGTTTTTTTGAATAATTATATCTCCATTATATTTTTCAAACTATTTTAATATAAAATTAAAACAAGATATTAATGCATTTATTGTTGTTTTTGATGCTTTTGTCAATTTTGTAATTGGTGGTTGACTTGATGGAATGCTAATTTAATTCAAACCAGATTATCTTGGTAAGTTGAGATACATTTCATATATATTCTTAGCAAATTAATAAAAGTTTATAATGAAGATTTGTATAACATTTTTTTGCAAAAAATTAAAGGTGCTTATGATGAAGAAGATGCAGCTGCTCATGCTTAAACTTTCATGATTATTTTTTATAGTCGTTTATAGGGCCCTGACATACTTTTTTAATAAAGATTGCAATTTGATTTCATTTTTGTTACCAAAAAAAATACATTGCTATTTGTTGGATTTTTCACATTTACATGCTAAATGCACTAAATAACAATGTAGTTTGAGTTTACACTTTTTTTTCAATTTGTTTTCATTTCGTTAATGTTGTAAATAGCAATGTGCTTTCAATTTACATGTTTTATTTCTTTGGATTTATTTTACCAAAAATCTAACTACATTGTCACTAAGTTCATCATCGATTTTTAGGAGTTAAATACCCTAAATAGCAGTGTAATTTGAATTCACACCTATTTTTTCGCTTTTTTGGCAATTTCTTTACCAAAAAACAAAGTACATTTCCATTTTGTGCAGTTTCCATATTTAGGTTATAAATGCATTAAATAGTAATGTACTTTGAGTTCACTCATTTTGAATGTGTTGGCCTCAACGTCAGATATGTATAGCACCGTCGCTCAAAAGGTCACTAATTCAGATTAACAAGAACATAATTTTGAAGTTATACTGATGGTCTAGAGCTAGAAATTATTGTTGGGAGTTTCATGTTCTGGGGTTCAACCATTTTTTGCGTTTTTTTATGCTTCTCTACCTCCTATTCATCTGAAATTATTGGTTTTGGAGTTGAGTATGACATTTGGAACATATAATCTACCATGTCTATTTAACCAACGCAAATCTTATGTTTAATAAGTCTCATGAGGTGCTTAGGATTTCGATACAAGATGAGCAACGGTTGTCGTCAGTCTTTGTCTTCCCAAACTCTACTTGCAAATATGGCGATTCAATTGACCGAAAAATGAAAGGTTAGTCTCACCGATCATTTTTTTTAGTAAGGCGTTTTTAATACACATGGTAGATTATATACTCCAAATGTCATACTCAACACCAAAACCAATAATTCTGGAAAAAGCAGAAACACTTTTACTATTTAGTTAACTTTTTTATTCATCTGTGTCAAGCTTTTTTTTGATTGATCCATAAATCAGGAAAATGAAGGAAGAAAAAGTAAACATATGTTATACTAGAGCGATATGGAGTGGTTTTATTTGTAATTCCCTACCTTTTATTGAACATGGGACCAAACTTGAAAAGGAACTTATGAAATAAGAACAAAGTGCCAACAAATGTTCAACTCATCTGCCATTGCAGAGAGTCCCAGTTCGGTTTATGCTGCCTTCGTTTCATTGGTTTAAAAAAATCTTTTTTTTTTATTTTTTGTTGTTTATTAATTGATTTAAAAGTATATTAAAAACTTGTAATATTTTTTCGACCGCATTGGATATTCTCATAGATTTCCCCATTATGCTTAAGAATGAAGTCACAGTGGCCCAACATCGTCGTTAATTGGAAACAATCTTTTAATGCATTGAAGATCATGTTACAGGTGAGACAAAAAAAATTGTCGAATGTTTACATTAATGACATGTAATTGTATCATTATTTTTTTAATAATTGACCAAAATACCCTTACACCCATCTGGACACAAGTTTGTAAATCGTCCAACTAAAACCGACTGAAAGAATTATGGAACAACAAGAAAAAGTATTATAACGTTGATTTTGTTATTGCCATAATACTTTCTTCATCGTTACCAGTTTTGCTAATACTTAAATGTTGATTTATGTTTCATAATGGAATAATTTGTATCTATTTTTATCAATTTATAGTTTCTCTAAAATAGTTAGTGGAGCAATGAAGTTACTAATTCATGCAGTGATTAAACACTTTTAACTTTTTTTTTCTTAATGTAGTACCAAAGTAATATTATTATAATCATAAAAATAATTATAGGTCAATAGTTATATCGATAAAATGGTGAAAATGTAGTTTGTTTTTATGTACTTAACTGCTCATTTATGCTAACTTTGAGATTTTATTTTTTATGTGCTTCACATTAAGTTTTTATTTTCGATGTGCTTTACATTTTTGTTTTGATTCTTTTACCAAAAACCGAAGTAAATTGCCATTTGGTGCATTTTCCATATTTAGATGGTAAATGTAGTAAATAGCAACGTACTTTGAGTTTACACACACACACACACACACACACATATATATATATATATATATATATATATATATATATATATATATATATATATATATTAGTTATTATGTAAATTTAGTCAAAAGCTGAATTTTAAGAGGTACAAGTCATTACTTCATCATGTACAATGATTTTATGCATTGGAAAAATACTAATCTTATCCGGTCAAACATTTGAAAAGGTGAAACAAACTAATATGTTGATTTTGAAAGCATATGCTTCCTTATTTCTGGCAGTTCTTTTGACCCAGTACTTTCATCCCTGTGAGTCATCTTTAAAGCGTTAGATCCAGGAAAAATCTTTCAGTTCTGTTTCATTTTCCCTTATATCAGTTGGTGTTCGTCTCCTTCGCTGAAATTATTTCCCGTTTTACTCCCACAATCGAAAAACCTTAAGACTACACACCACCATCGTTTCCCCTTGCCACGCCACCACTGAACCACCAACGCTGCTCTCTCCTATCTGTCTCTCTCTAAAAAAAAAAGCCCTAAATCCCTATCTTTCTCTTTCTCAGTCGTTCTAGATAAACAAGATGCTCTGCCTCGTTCCGCATTAGTATCTACCTTGTCAAGCCCATTCAAATGAGATGCCCTCGCTCATCTCACACCCACCCTAATTTTGCAATCCATCTTTCTGCAATCTGTCATTGAAGCCGAGTTACCGACACCTCCAACAGTAATCGACACCACCACCAGGTCCTACAGTATCTCTCTGTCTCTCTCTCTCTCTCTCTCATCTGATTTTGTTAAATTTTTATTTATTCTTTTTTGAAGCCGAGTAATCCCCGCCGCCAAAAGAAACCCACATCATCTACTCACTCTCGACACCTCCTCAATTTTTATTTATTTATTTTATGTAGAACAAAACCAATACTTATTGATTTACTATTTTTTTTGGTTGCTTATATTAATACCATTCTATATTTCTCGAAATCATTAAACTTTGAAGAAGAAGGGGATTTGGGTTTTAATTGCCCTTCAAGAAATCAAGTTTTTTACTTTCAAGAAACCGATGAAGATGAAGATATGACAGTATATATTTTCCATGATGTACAGTCACGAAGTTGAATTATTAGTGTGTCCTCTTGTTCATGTATTTTGATTCAAACCAAATATCATTTGTTGCACTTAATCAACAAAAAAAAACGTTGCACCAGTTTGTTGTCGTCATTAGTACTTATTGTTGGAATAGTGTCTAAGGCTGCAACTATATTGGGCAAGTATTTGACCCCGTTGTGCATGGTCCTTTTGGCTTGCTTTCACCATAGCAACTTGACAGGATGATTTATATGAGAGAAGGAATATTATTAATATACAATGAGAATAATATAAGGAATAATATTATTATTTGATTAATATAAGTCATAAATTAATTAGGAATTAATTTGGTGACTTAAAGAGATTAATTGAATAAAGGGGTATAAACTGTCAATTGTGTGATAGTTATACTTTGGGCTATAAATCCCTTATGGATAAATGATGGCCGGTTTTAAGGACTTTGTATAGGCCTTAAAATCGTCCAAGGCTTATCATGGAAGGGATTAGGATTGCTTAGGGTTTAAGTTATCCAATTAGGGTTTAAGGGTGAAACCCTAGGAGCCTTACAAGTATAAATAGACCCCAAGGGTCAAGGGAAATCGGCACTTCTGCTTAGCGAAGAAACCCTGGCCGATTTGATCCCTTCTCCTCTCTCCTAAATCATCCTCTTGCTAGTTGGTGTTTGTAAGCCATTAGAGAAGTGACAATTGTGACTCTAAAGCTCCAAGAACAAGAAGATCAAGCAAGTGATTCAAGGTAAACTTCTAACTCTGATTTCATATTGTTATTGTACTCTATTAGCCATTAGAAGTCTTTGATTCAATGTATGTTCAATTAGAGAAACCTAGATCCAAGCATTAGGGTTGCATGTGCACATAGGAATGTTCATATGGATAAAACCCATCAGTGGTATCAGAGCCTGGTTGGTTTCTATTGAATTGATGCATTGATTGCTTGTTTGATGTCTTCAAAATTCGATTTTAATCGTTCTGTCTTATGAACTCTGCGAGTCCCATAGTGGACTCGGCGAGTCCATTGGGGTACTCGGCGAGTCTAAGCGTCAGAAAGAGGAAACTTCGGGATTTCTTGCTGTTTATCTTTAAGATACTTGCCTTAATCATATTAGATCAATATAAATCCAATTTTATGATATATATGAGTATATTCTTGACCTAATTCAAGATATTTATCAATTAATTAAATATTTATTTCCTTTTATGATAATTGATTAATTATTTTAATTTAATTGGTAAATTGTTTTGCAAGAAATCATTAAATAAATCAAATATGGATAATTATGTGATTAATTGTTAATTTGGATTATTTGTTATTTGATCCTCTATGTTTTGAAAAGTTTAAAACTTGCCCTCAAGTTTTGAGATTTATGCTTTGTGATTAAAAGTTTAATTTAGACAATCTAAATTTCAAACACTAGAATTTTTACAAGTTTAAAATTCAACTCTATATTAATTTAATATTACAAGATTAATATATATATATATATATATATATATGTGTGTGTGTGTGTGTGTATAATATATATATATATATATATATATATATATGTGTGTGTGTGTGTGTGTGTATAATTAAAATGCTAGTCTTACCGTTAGTAGGCCTCATTCACGAAGCCGGTCTATAAGGTGGGTATAAGGTTGCTGCCTATAAAATGGCACTTAATGGGTGTACACTCACAACCACCGCTTGCTTGATCGGTGGAGGGTCGTTAGCCGAACGGGTAGGATAGGGCAACCTCATCTCTTCATTAAAAGTATAATTTAAAATACAAAGTAACTACATGTTTTTCATAAATTTCCCAATCTTAGTTACTTTAGGAAAAGTGAATTGATGCAATCCCATGAAATTTCACTTTGCACCCTTGCTAAGAAGTTAGTGGAGCGTGTGTGGTTTACCGACACACTAATTGGTTCTAGGCAAAGGTGGAAAAGGGTGATTCATTGTTTATCATAGTTCGATGGAGCGTGTGTGGTTTATCGGCACATCGAATAGGTGATCGTTACAATGAATTCACCATGTAAATTTGCATGGTAATTCACACCCACTTTGTGATCCTCGGTATCACAATTACAAACGAGAGGGGAATATCGATATTTAAACATGCCATTGAAAAGTTTCAATGAATCTCATCCAAACCTAGGAATTCTCAATACATTTAGAACTTAAAGTTATGTTTTTGCGGTGGAGAATTAGTGAATCGTCATTCACTTACCTTCAAAATTGTTTGGATGTTAGATTACGGCATCCCTTTTCTAATATGTAAATATTGTTGTTGGATCCTAGCCCTAATTTTTCTTATTGGGTGATAATTAGGGATTCATATTCTAATCTATCTTTGTCCTTTCTATTTGTAGATGTGGAACGCAAAAAACGCTGCTGCTAGTTCATTCACATTGATGAGCCTTTGTCAAAAGGTGACTTTCGATGGGACGAACTTTAGCAAATGGATAAGATACATTCGCACAATTGCTCGCTATGAGGACAAGGAGTATGTCCTAGATGAGAAGCTCGAGAAAATCAACCCAAAAATCGCTACTCCGGCTGAAATGACTGCTTTTGAGACTCATGAACGTGATGCAACGAAGGTACATTTCATCATGATAGCCACCATGAATGTCGAATTCCAAAAGTCCTATGAGGACATGTATCCGTACGAAATGCACCAAGACTTGTTGGAGAGATACCACCAAAAACGCGAGGCAAGAGCGTTACGAGATTTTCACTAACATGATTTCCGCCAAAATGGGTCATGGAGAATCTCTTACCGTGCACCTTCAAAAGATGCAAAGGTATGTCGACCGTCTTCGCAAGTTGAATGTTGACATTAAGGAAGAGTTGGCGATCGACATGGTGCTTCACTCTTTGCCTCCGTGTTACAATCAATTTAGGATGACCTACCACATGAACAAAGAAGAGGTCACCCTAAGCAAGCTCCAAGGTCTCCTTAGGGTTCCTGAAAGCAACCTCAAGGACACGTCTGTTGAACCCGCTCCCAATCCACCCGCTGCTCCTGTTTTGGCCATTAGACAAGGAGAAGGTAAGAAGAGGAAGGCTCCGTCTAAGAGCCACCGCAAGGGAAAGTCCCGAGATGGTTCCTCTTCTAGTGGGACCAAAGTTGATACTGCTAAACCCTATCCTAACCCTAAGGAGGCAGAGTGCCATCATTGACATAAAATAGGGCATTGGAAGAGAAGCTGCCCAGACTCCCTGCAAGCCATTAGGGAAAGAAGAATCAAGCCATCTTTCGCAGGTATATATACAATTAAATCTAATGACTCATCTCATTCTATTTCTTGGGTCCTTGATACCGGTTGTGGTTACCACATTTGTTCTGATTTGCAGGGACTAAGAAGAAATAGGGATGTGGAGCATGGAAGAATAAATCTAATCATGGGGAACAGAAGATCGTCGCCTGTGACCAAGATTGGAGTATATTCTTTAGTGCTTAGGAATGGTTTATCTTTAGATTTGAACAATTGTTGCTATTCTCCAGAAATGGATAGAAACATCATTTCTTTTCATGGTTTGTTTAGACAAGGTTTTAGATTTTCTTTTAATAATGAGAATGGTTCTATTCTTGCTTATCTAAATGGTGTCTTATATTTTGAATCAATATTGTGTAATGGAATTTGTGAAACTGTTATGATTGTAGATAACTTAGGAAATGATGTTTTATGCATGGATTCTTCCAATGGTATGGATAGAGCATCCTTGTGGCATTGTCGTCTTGGACATGTCAACAAGAAGCGCATAGCCCAACTCCAAAAGGATGGAGTGTTGGAGTCATTCGACCTAAGGGAAGATGACACATGCGAGTCTTGTTTTCTTGGAAAGATGACTAAGTCACCCGTCACAAGTACATGTGAAATGGGTGAGGGTCTATTGGACCTAATACATTCCGATGTATGTGGACCGTTTAGATCAACCACGAAGGATGGGAACCGCTTCTATGTGACTTTTACCGATGACTATAGTAGATATGGGTATATCTACTTAATCAAGCAAAAGTCAGAAACTTTTGAAAAGTTCAAAGAGTTCAAGAATGAAGTGGAGAATCAATTGGGCAAAAAAATCAAGATGCTTCGATCCGATCGAGGAGGTGAGTGCCTAAGTCTTGAATTCCACGACTATCTCAAGGAGTGTGGAATAGTTTCACAATTGACGCCACCTAGGACACCGCAGTTGAATGGTGTGGCAGAAAGGCGTAATCGAACATTGTTAGACATGGTTCGCTCTATGATGAGTCGTGCTTCACTAGCTATCTCTTTTTGGGGGTATGCCTTAGAGACTGCCGCCCATATCCTTAACTGAGTCCCTACTAAGAAGGTTGCCAAAACGCCTCACGAGATGTGGACAGGGAAAGCTCCCTCGTTAGCACATATCAAGGTTTGGGGTTGCGAGGCTTTCGTAAGACGAGATACACACGACAAGCTCGAACCTCGTAGTGAGCGATGTATTTTCATCGGCTACCCGCCGAAATCCTTTGGATATCTCTTCTATAGACCGAAAGACAATGTTGTCTTCGTTGCGAGGAGAGGAGTTTTCCGAGAGCGAGAACTCATAAGCCAAGGAGACAATGGGAGGCAAATCGAGCTTGAAGAGATTCAAGAGACGATAAATGAAGGAACCTCTACCGCTGGCACTCAACCCGAGGAGGAAACTCCGGTTAAATCGATTGACGAGTCCTTACCTCTTAGACGTTCCGAAAGAGTTAGAGTTCAACCCCAGTTTTATGGTTTTCATATTACTACAGAAGGGGATACGTATATTAGTGATGGTACACTAACAAACCTTGATGAACCTAATAGCTATAAGGAAGCCATGGCAGGCCCGGAGTCTGCGAAATGTAAAGAGGCAATGGACAGCGAGATCCAGTCCATGTATGACAACCAAGTTTGGAATTTGGTTGATAATCTGCCCGGACGTAAGACCGCTGGGTGCAAATGGATCTTCAAGAAGAAGACCGACATGGATGGAAAAGTACACACATATAAGGCGCGATTGGTTGCGAAGGGCTTTACTTAAACTCCCGGAGTTGACTATGATGAGACCTTCTCACCAGTTGCGATGATAAAGTCTATTAGAGTGATGCTAGCTATTGCCGCATTTCATGATTATGAGATTTGGCAAATGGATGTCAAAACCGCCTTCCTTAATGGGAAGTTGGCTGAGGATGTTTACATGGCTCAGCCAGAGGGTTTTGTCGATCCGAAGCATCCGAATAGAGTGTGTAAGCTTGAAAATTCTATTTATGGACTTAAGCAAGCGTCTCGCAGATGGAATCTTTGCTTCGATGAGAAAGTCAATGAGTTTGGTTTTGTACGAAGCGAAGATGAATCATGTGTATATGTCAAAGCCAGTGGGAGTCTAGTAAGCTTCCTCGTTCTGTATGTCGATGACATACTACTCATAGGAAACGACGTCCCGACTCAGTTGGAGGTTATCTCCTGGCTCGGGAAGTGCTTCGCTAAGAAAGGACCTAGGAGAGGCTTCCTACATTTTGGGAATAAGGATAGTGAGAGAACGAAGTAAGAGACTAATAGGACTTAGTCAGAACACTTACTTGGATAAGGTACTAAAACGTTTTAGTATGGAAAACTCGAAGAAGGGAGAATTACCTATACAAAGTAATGCCAAATTGAGTAAGACTCAATGTCTGAGTACCGAAGCTGAAAGAGAAGAAATAAGTCGAGTACCATACGCTTCCGTAGTTGGCTCAATCATGTATGATATGACTTGTACTCGCCCTGATGTAGCCTTTGCTTTGAGCATGGTTAGCAAATATCAAGGGAATCCTGGCAGAGCCCATTGGATTGCGGTCAAGAATATCCTTAAGTACCTTCGGAGGATGAAGGAATGGTTCTTAGTCCTCGGAGGGAGTAATGACTTGAAGGTGCGAGGGTATAGTGACGTCAGCTTTCAGACCGACAGGGATAACTACCGTTCGTAGTCGGGCTGGGTCTTTACTCTGAATGGAGGAGCAGTAACTTGGAAAAGTGATGGGTTTTGAGCATTCTAACACTTCCTAAGTGTACATGCAACCCTAATAACCTTGAATCTATGTTTTCTCTATATACATGCAAATTTCTTTTTCAAGATTATATCCTAACTAGCATGGAATGGGGATTACATAAAATATAAAACTAGTAGAAATATTTACCTTGTTGTTGCTTGGATTCCTTCAAGACTTTGTGAGCCTAGCACCCCAAATGTTGTGCCTCAAATGCTTCACACAACACCACAAAACTTGGAATAACTTGAGAGAATACTTCTAGCACTCAAAATCGGTTATGCCCTCTCTAGTAACGTTACTAGGTCCAATTTTACTAGCCAAAGGGTTCCTTCTATAGTGGTGTCACAATTAGGGTTTCATTAAGAAGACCCATAATTGTCATGACTCTTCGTTTCTCGTGACCCATGGGTTTGTAACTCCCATGGACTATCCATGGAGCTCCAAATGATTACATCCATAACCCATAAACCATGGATCATTAATCCACCATAAAAGAATTGATGATTGTCATAATCAACCCTTATATATTTAATTAGTCTCACTTTGATCACCAAATTAATACTAGACTAATACTTGATCAAATACTAATTAAATAATACTATTATTAATATATTAGAACTTATAATATATTAATAATCATAAGTGCCATATTCTCTCATTTAGTCTATCCAAGTATTGCAATGCCATGCAACCCAAATGGACCATGCCGGGTCGGATCAAGTACATACCAAATAAAGTTATGGACTTAGACACTATATCCAACAGTCTCCCACTTGGATAAGTCTAATAACTATATTTGCAAATATGACTTCAAAATCCGACTAGCAATCATAGCTCTTTCAAAGTCTCTCGGAACTGAGATGATGATGATACGCCATTTAAGATAAGTGAGCATATAATGCTCTGCTCTCATGATATCAGCCGGACAAACACATGGAACATGGTCTTACTTATTGTCCAACATTTGTTTCTCGATATCCGATTTGTTTCGACATAGAACTAAATTGAACACATCAATTAGGTTCTGACCGGGCCCGGTACATAGGTCAAAACCAAATCATCGAGGGGCCCAGATATCGCTTCTATTTCTAGAAGGAACAGATAAACTTCGACTGATATGCTTGTACTAACTACTTGTTGAATTACTCACAAAGGCACGTTTTATAACATCGAGTTACCAATGCGTTTTCGTACAATCAATGAATAACCAACTCATAGTCAACAACTCATATCTCTAGGTTTGAAGATTTATATGATATTACCATCTCACGATCACTCGAGATAAATTCCATGAAGTGATGCAAGTGAGCGTGGGTTGAATCCAATACTCAGCCCTTATGAGTACTGATGAATGTTGTAGCAACCATTGCACCAAAGCACTTTAGACAAATCATACAAGCCAAATTCATGACAGTCTTAAATCAACACTTACTTCCAATGTTTGACTGACTGTGGATGGTTTGAATAATATGATATATACCATAACATAATTATTCTAGAAGTAAAAACATGCAAAATTTGAAACATAGTGAACAATCAACACAAGATAGTAACACCTTACTCATAAATAAATAACAACTTTTATTTATCATCAAATGTCAATTACATTTTACAAGTTTCAGGAATCTAATTATTGAAAATAATATCATCCTTCAGCCCAATGCGCCTTGCATGTTGTGAATGCTTAACCCTGCTCAGTCCCTTCGTGAGGGGATCTGCCGGATTCTCATCCGATGATACCCTCTTTGCCATGAGGAGTCCTTCTTCTATTCTATGCCTGATGAAATGGTATTTTCTGTCAATGTGCCTAGATCTCCCGTGATCTCTTGGTTCTTTAGCCAAAGCAACCGCACTTTCACTGTCACAGAAAATTTCCATTGGCTCCTTTATAGCTGGTACAACTCCAAGGTCTCCGATGAAGTTCTTCAGCCATATCGCCTCTTTTGTTGCCTCGCTTGCTGCTATGTACTCTGATTCACAAGTCGAATCAGCTACTTTCTCCTGCTTGGAACTTTTCCAAGTAATTGCTCCTCCATTTAGGATAATGACCCAGCCTGACTGAGAGCGGAAATTATCCCTATCAGTTTGAAAGCTAGCATCACTATAACCTTCCACTCGCAAGTCATCACTGCCTCCGAGGGTAAGGACCTAGTCCTTAGTCCTCCGCAAATACTTGAGAATGTTCTTTACCGCTGTCCAGTGTGCCATGCCAGGGTTCCCTTGATATCTGCTGACCATGCTCAAAGCAAAGGCCACATCAGGGCGAGTACAGGTCATAGCATACATGATTGAGCCCACAGCGGAAGCATATGGTATCTGACTCATCTCAGCTATCTCAGCCTCTGTACTCAGACTCTGAGTCTTACTTAGCTTGGCATTACTCTGCATTGGTAACTCTCCTTTCTTGGAATCTTGCATACTAAACCTCTTCAGTATCTTATCCACATAAGTACTTTGAGTAAGTCCAATTATTCTCTTACTCCTATCTCTCAATATCCTTATCCCTAGGATATAGGTAGCTTCCCCAAGGTCTTTCATAGCTAAACACTTCCCAAGCCAGGCCTTAACCTCCTGCAATGTTGGGATTTCGTTTCCTATGAGAAGTATGTCATCCACATACAACACCAAGAAGCTAACTATGCTCCCACTAGCGCTGACATACACACAAGACTCATCCTCACTCCTAGAAAAGCCAAACTCTTTGACTTTCTCATCAAAGAAAAGATTCCACCTGCGAGATGCTTGTTTCAATCCATAAATGGATTTTTAAAGCTTGCACACTCTATTAGGGTATTTTGGATCGACAAAACCCTCTAGCTGAGCCATGTAAACATCCTCAGCCAACTTCCCATTAAGGAAAGCGGTTTTGACATCCATTTGTCATATTTCATAGTCGTGAAATGCAGCTATGGCTAACAACACTCTAATAGACTTAATCTTAGCTACTGGTGAGAAGGTCTCATCATAGTCAACTCCCGGAGTTTGAGTAAAGCCCTTCGCAACCAGTCGCGCTTTATAAGTGTGTATTTTCCCATCCATGTTGGTCTTCTTCTTGAAGATCCATTTGCACCCAACTGTCTTACGACCTGGTACATTGTCAACCAAGTTCCAAACTTGATTGTCATACATGGACTGAATCTTGCTGTCCATAGCCTCCTTCCATTTCGCAGACTCAGGGCTTGCCATGGCTTCCTTATAATTATTAGGTTCATCCAAATCTATCAGTGTACTATCACTGATAAACTTATCACCTTCAGTGGTGATGTGATAACCATAATAAAATTCAGGTGTGTTCCCCACCCTAGTGGAACGTCTTGGAGGTACAGACTAATCTATCGGCTCAACAGGAGTTTCCTCCTTAGGTTGGCTGACAGCATTTGAGGTTCCTTCACCACTTGACTCTTGAATCTCTTCAAGGTCAATTTTCCTCCCACTGTCCCCTTGGCATATGAATTCTCTCTCACGAAAGACTCCTCTTCTTGCTACAAAGACCACATTGTCACTGGGTCTGTAGAAGAGGTAACCAAAGGATCTCTGTGGGTAGCCGATGAAAATACACCTCTCGCTTCGGGGCTCAAGCTTGTCATGAGTCTCACGCCGCACAAAAGCTTCATAACCCCAAATCTTGATGTGGTCCAAATTGGGAACTTTCCCAGTCCACATCTCGTGAGGTGTTTTGGCAACCTTTTTAGTAGGGACTAGATTAAGGATATGGGCGGCAATCTCTAAGGCATACCCCCAGAAAGAGATTGGTAAGGAAGCTCGACTCATCATGGAACGAACCATATCCAACAGGGTTCGATTGTGCCTCTCAGCCACACCATTCAACTGTGGTGTCCTGGGAGGTGCCAATTGTGAGACAATCCCACATTCCTTAAGATAGTCAAGAAACTCAATGCTAAGATACTCTCCTCTCCGATCGGATCGAAGCATCTTGATGTTCCTGCCCAATTGCTTCTCAACTTCCTGCTTAAACTCTTTGAACTTTTCAAAGGTTTCTGACTTATGCTTGAGTAAGTAAATATATCCATATCTATTGTAATCATCAGTAAAAGTCACATAATAACGATTAGCATCCCTTGTAGCAACTCTGAAGGGCCCACACACATCCGTGTGTACAAGGTCCAACAAACCTTCACCCCTATCACAAGTACCTGTGAATGGTGACTTTGTCATTTCTCCAAGTAAACAAGACTCGCAACTATCATCTGACTTGAGGTCAAATGATTCCAAGACTCCAGCCTTTTGGAGTTGGCCTATGCGCTTCTTGGTAACATGTCCAAGACGACAATGCCACAAGGATGCTTTATCCAAGCTATCAGAAGAATCAATATACAACACATTATTTCCTAAATTTTCTACAACATTCACAGCTTCATATACACCATCACAAGGTATTGCTTTAATGTAAAATACATCATTGTAATAAACATTAATAGCACCATTTTTATTATCAAACGAAAATGTAAAACCTTGTTTGTACAAGCCATGAAAAGAAATAATATGTCTCACCATTTCGGGCGAGTAACAACACTTATTCAAATCTAACATTAACCCATTATTAAGCAATAAAGAATAAACTCCTATCTTGGTAACAGGTGATGCTTTCCTGTTTCCCATGACTAAGTTTATCTTCATGTGCTCTACTTGCTCACTTCTTCTTAGTGCCTGCAAATCAGTACAAATGTGAATACCACACCCTGTATCAAGCACCTAAGAATTAGCATTAGATGAGTTGTTAGACAATATTGTGTAAATACCTGCATGGGTGGATTTAACCTTCCCATCCTTTACGTCTTGCAGATATTTGGCGCAGCTTCGCTTGAAGTGTCCCTTATCTTGGCAATGGAAGCACTGTGCTTCCTTTGGGTTTGAAGAAGGAGTAATGGGACCTTTCATTGTCCCAATTGAAGAGGAACCATCAAGAGTCTTACCCTTGGTACCCTTTAAAGGTTTTTTCCTCTTCTTACCCTTCCCTTGCCCAATTGCAAGAACAGGGGTTGTTAAAGGAGTAGAAGTAGCAACCGCTTTACCCTTAAGGCCATTTTCAACTGTCCTTAAGAGTCCTTGAAGTTTTCTAAGTGTGACTTCCTCCTTGTTCATATGATAAGTCATACGAAACTGATCATAACTTGGAGGTAAGGAATGGAGAATGATGTCAATCGCCAATTCCTCGGGGAAGTCAACATTAAGCTTTAGCAACCGGTCAACGAACCTCTGCATCTTCTGCAAGTGACCGGTGATGGGTTCACCATCCTTCATCCTTGCGGTTATCATGGAGCAAATTATTTCATACCTCTCTTGACGTGCGCTCTGATGGTACCTTTCCATCAGATCTAGGTGCATCTCATAGGGGTAGAAATCTTCATAAGATTTTTGGAGTTCCGGAGTCAATGTGGCCATCATGATGCCGAACACCTTGGTGGCATCCTTCTCATGCCCAATGAACTCCGCAAGCTCTTCTGGAGTAGCAGTGGCTTCATTAACAACCTTAAGCTTCCTATCAAGGACATATTCTTTGTCCTCATAGCGGGTAATCATCCTGATGTTTCTGATCCACTCATTAAAGTTGGATCCATCAAAGATGACCTTACCACACAAGTTCATTAGGGAAAAGGAGCCAGTAGGGTTTGAGCCAGCAGCGTTATTGGAAGACATCTGGAATAAAAGGAAGATAAGTTTCATTAGATTAAGAGTCCTTAATAAGTCACCCAAATGAAATATTAAGGCTAGGATCCAACAAACTACTTATAGGTGGAAGAGGGATGTCGTAATCCACACTATAAAATATTTGAAGGTAGGTAAATGACGATTTACCAATTTCCACCATAAGACGAAATATTTTATTATTAGGTTTTATTGGTTTTGAAACTCTTAGATCTTTTGAGATACACTGAACTTTTCAATGGCATGTTTGAATCTTGAATGTGCCCTCTCAAGTTTGTGACTGGGATGCCGAGGATCACAAACATGGTGTGAATAACCATACAAATTGACTTGGTACCCTTAACAATATTACCGAATCGATGTGCCGGTTAACCACACACGCTCCATCCATCTATAATAAAGTCAAGTTACCCTTTGCCACTCTTATTAGTCCATGTTAGTATGCCGGTTAACCACACACGCTCCACTAACGACTTGGTAAGGTACAAAGTGTAATTTTATGGGCTAGCACCAAATTCACATTTTCCTAAAGTAACTAAGATTGGGAATTTATAATGTATAGTTACTTTATAATTCATTATACTTTTGTTGAGAATTTAAAGTCATATCCTACCCGTTCGGCTAACGACCCTCCACCGATCAAGGAAGCGGTGGGTGAGAGTGGACACCCATTAAGTCACCATTTTATAGGCAACAAACTTATACCCCCCTTATAGACCGGCTTCATGAATGAGGCCTACTAACGGTAAGAACGACATATTCTTATACATATCTATATAATAAAATTATAATTATAGTATACATGTTGGTTTTTAAACTTTTTAAAAATCTAAGGTTTAATTTGGAATTAAAGTATTAGAGTGTAAGACTTTTCAAATTCCAAAACTTGAGGGCAGGAATTGAAACTATTCCAAGTCTCTTCAATTTGTAACTTATGAGTTTTAATGGTTCATAAAAATGAAGACTCTTCATTTTATGAAACCTCTTTAGTTCTTTAATAATAATTTAAAGAAGTGACTTTTGGTTATCCATAACTTGAGGACAAGTTATGAACACCATCATTACAACTAAGATCAAGAATTAAACACACATGGTGGTTACACATAATTCCTATGATCTTCTAAAAACTCATAAGAACACAAATTCATGTCAAGCAATTTCAAGAAATCATATGAACATATATAATACTTTGAAATTGTTAAAAGTCATGTAAATGGATTAACATAATCATTATCATTTTGAAAAACAGATGTTACAAGTCCAAAACAAATTGGGATAATGATTCTAATCCATTTCCAGCAACAAAACACGAAAAGACTGCCCAGCACGCACATACTCGTCGAGTGCATGATCCTACTCGACGAGTAGGATGAATTTGTACATGGACTCGGCGAGTCCTCCCCATGAACTCGGCAAGTCCAGTCGACAGTGAGCAAAATTTTCGATTTTCAAGCAGTTTGGCATCAAGTATACAGAAAACAATCCTAGGCTTTGATACCACTGATGGGTTTTGAGCATTCTAACACTTCCTAAGTGTACATGCAACCCTAATAACCTTGAATCTATGTTTTCTCTATATACATGCAATTTTTTTTCAAGGTTATATCCCAACTAGCATGGCATGGGGATTACATAAAATATAAAACTAGTAGAAATACTTACCTTGTTGTTGCTTGGATTCCTTCAGGACTTTATGAGCCTAGCACCCCAAATGTTGTGCCTCAAATGCTTCACACAACACCACAAAACTTGGAATAACTTGAGAGAATACTTCTAGCACTCAAAATCGGTGATGCCCTCTCTAGTAACCTTACTAGGTCCAATTTTACTAGCCAAAGGGTTCCTTTTATAGTGGTGTCACAATTAGGGTTTCGTTAAGAAGACCCATAATTGTCATGACTCTTCATTTCTCATGACCCATGGGTTTGTAACTCCCATGGACTATCCATGGAGCTCCAAATGGTTACATCCATAACCCATAAACCATGGATCATTAATCCACCATAAAAGAATTGATGATTGTCATAATCAACCCTTATCTATTTAATTAGTCTCACTTTGATCACCAAATTAATACTAGATTAATACTTGATCAAATACTAATTAAATAATACTATTATTAATATATTAGAACTTATAATATATTAATAATCATAAGTGTCATATTCTCTCATTTAATCTATCCAAGTATTGCAATGCCATGCAACCCAAATGGACCATGCCGGGTCGGATCAAGTACATACCAAATAAAGTTATGGACTTAGACACTATATCCAACAAAAAGTTCCAAGCAGGAAAGCGTAGCTGATTCAACGTGCGAATCAGAGTACATTGCATCGAGCGAAGCGTTGAAGGAGGGAATATGGTTGAAGAACTTCATCGGTGATCTTGGAGTTGTACCTGCCATAAAGGAGCCCATGGAGATTTTCTGTCATAATGAAGGAGCAGTTGCCTTGACCAAGGAACTGAGGGATCATGGTAGATCTCGAAATATCGACATAAAATATCACTTTATTAGACATCGTGTAGAAGAAGGACAACTCGTAGTGAAGAGGATATCATCAGAAGATAACCCAGCAGATCCGCTCACAAAGGGACTGAGTAGGGTTAAGCACTTGCAGCATGCTAGGAGTATTGGGCTGAAGGATGATATTACTATAGATTAGATAGTATTGGAAACGTGTAATAGATAAATGTAATTAACATTTGATGATTAAATAAAAGAGTATTATTTATGAGTAATGTTGCTGTCTTATGTTAATTGTTTAACTATTGTTTCAATTTTTGCATGTTTTGACTTCCAGAATAATTGAGTTTATTAAGAATAATCGAATTATTCAAATTGTCCACAATCGTTCATATGTTGGAAGTAGGTATGAATGAAGATTGTCATGAATTGGTGTGTAGATTGTCTAAATGGTATTAGACATAGCAAAAGTTTGTTGCAACGTTCATGAGTGCTTATGAAATAGTTTTGAGCATTGGAAAAACCCGCGCTTGATGGAATCACCTTATGGAATGTGATAAAAGGGTGATCGCAAGACGATAATATCATATGGTTTTAAAACCAAGATATATGGTTTGTTATTTGTTAATTGGTTGTACATTGATAATGCGAAACCACATCAGTAACTTAATGTTATAAAACGCGTTGTTGTGTATAGTTGGTTAATGAATAAGTAAATGCATATAAGTCAAAGTTTATCTGTTACTTTTATCCTAAGAAGGTAAAAGCGATATCTCGGCCGCTCGATGATTTGATTTGACTTATGTGCCGGGCCCGGTAAGAACTGAATTGATGTGCTCGATTAAGTTCTATGTCAAATAAATCGGAGATCGAGAAACCAAATGCTAGACAAATTAGTTCCATAGAATTGTCAGCATGATATCTAAATAGAGGACTGTAAGATCTCTTATCTGAAGGACAACATTGATTAGATCAGAGTTCGACAGCGTCTTTGAGAGCTACGATTGCTAATAGGAATATACTTGTATATAGTTACTAGACTTATCCAAGTGGGAGACTGTTGGAATAGTGTCTAAGGCTGCAACTATATTGGGCAAGTATTTGACCCCGTTGTGCATGGTCCTTTTAGGTTGCCTTCACCATAGCAACTTGACAAGATGATTTATATGAGAGAAGGAATATTATTAATATATTATGAGAATAATATAAGGAATAATATTATTATTATTTGATTAATATAAGTCATAAATTAATTAGGAATTAATTTGGTGACTTAAAGAGATTAATTGAATAAAGGGGTATAAACTGTCAATTGTGTGATAGTTATACTTTGGGCTATAAATCCCTTATGGATAAAGGATGGCTGGTTTTAAGGACTTTGGATAGGCCTTAAAATCGTCCAAGGCTTATCATGGAAGGGATTAGGATTGCTTAGGGCTTAAGTTATCCAATTAGGGTTTAAGGGTGAAACCCTAGGAGCCTTACAAGTATAAATAGACCCCAAGGGTCAAGGGAAATCGGCACTTGTGCTTAGAGAAGAAACCCTGGCCGATTTGATCCCTTCTCCTCTCTCCTAAATCATCCTCTTGCTAGTTGGTGTTTGTAAGCCATTAGAGAAGTGACAATTATGACTCTAAAGCTCCAAGAACAAGAAGATCAAGCAAGTCATTCAAGGTAAACTTCTAACTCTGATTTCATATTGTTATTGTACTCTATTAGCCATTAGAAGTCTTTGATTCAATGTATGTTCAATTAGAAAAACCTAGATCCAAGCATTAGGGTTGCATGTGCACATAGGAATGTTCATATGGATAAAACTCATCACTTATAAGCCATTGTAGTGGGTAATTCTTTGAATATTCTCTTTAATTTTTTAATTATTTTTATACCTGGTGTGCAGAAGGGTTACTGTAGGGACGAGGTGTATAAGATATATGCTGGAAGCACTTGTGAGTTTCTTGAGTGACCCGATAGAAGGAAGGTCAACCCTAAGACCGGTTGGCATTTTTATTGTTGGATGGATCGGATGGAAACGTATATGTATGGATCTTACAAGGGTATCCCCTCTCGTGGGCTTGAGGGTTGGGGTTTCACGGTGGGACATGCGGCTTTAAAAGCTGCTACAGGCAAAGTCACCAAACATGTGAAATCATGCATTGAGAATCAATAGGTGTTCATACCATTTGCATTTGATACGTTTGGTTTCCTCGTGCCGGATGCGGTAGAGCTTCTTAATAGAGTACAACAGATCATGCATAACAATGTTATATACCCTAGATCTATGGATGTAGTCGTTAAAAGAATTAGCTTTACCATACAAAAAGTTTTTGGGGCGTTGCTTGTTGCCCATTTTCCATTTCACTCGAATGAAAAAAAAAAAAAAGATTTGATTATATATATATATATATATATATATATATATATATATATATATATATATATATATATATATATATATATATATATATATATATATATACACTCAAGAATACGGTTTTCCTTTATTTTCTTTTGCTATTTAGAACAGAAATTGCTAAAATCAAGTGAGGTTACAACTTTTCTAGAATATAATCTAAAGTTGAAATCAAATGTCTCTATTAAAGCTACTCTAGAATATAATATAAGCTGAGTCTTTTTTAAATAAATATTTTTCTCTTGTCAAAGTCTTACATTTATATTTTTCTTTCATGAAATTTTGATATAATAGTTTTTATCTCTTAATTTAGAATATATCTATTAGTCTTTTATAAATTATAATTTTGGACGTGTATTATATTTTAAAGTTGAGATTTTGATCCCTTACATATTTTCCCTTTTAGTTTGCATTTGTATTTATTTTACTTTTTATTTAAACATTGTAAAGTTTTACATTACCTATTTTATTATTAAGTCACACAATTTATATGTGTTGCAACAAATAAGATATACTTTCAAACCGTATTTTCGTTTTCCATCGCTATACATAATTGTTTGGATATAAATTTTATCTTAATACTTTGTTGTCCATTGGTATGGTATAATTGAATAGCCGATATACGTTACCTATGTGAAGATATTTAATATAATTAAGACTTATAAAACATAATAGGATTTAATTTTTTTTAGACTTTTGTATTGATTATTTAAAGTTAATATGAATATGTATTTAAATACATGATATACGTTCCATATGTGAAAATATTTAATATAATTATGATTTGTATCCATATGTGAAAATATTTAATATAATTATGATTTGTAAAACATAATATAAATTTTAATAAAGTATAAAAACATAATCTATCATGTAAATAACATTGATATATGAAAAATTAAATATAACATAAATGTAATAAAACAAATAAACACAATACAATAAATTACAAATTGTTTATAAATTTGTAAAAGCTTCCTTAAACATACCATTTGAAGTTTTGTTTATAAGTTTACTATCCTTATCTAAATTAAGAATTTTAATACATCTCTATTTTTTTATAAATTACAAATTAACAAATTTCTAAAAACTTCCTTATATAACACTCAGTTTTTCGTAACAGGCGTTACTTCACGAAATATAGATATTACGAGTTGAGTAAATGAGATAAAGCCTTGAGTTGCTTTATTTTTAGAAATGATATTTAGCAAAAGAAAATTAAATAATGTACATTGTTATATTCAGAAAGTCAACGAAAATCAAGCCAACTGTCAAAGATCATCAAACATAGAATTTGTATGAGGATGTTATGATCGTTTGAAGATTTGACGAAAGTACATTGCTATATTGAGAAAGTCAACGAAAATCAAGCCAACGGTCAAACCTGTAACAACGTAAATTTTCAAACAAATTTTTCATTTCAAAATAAAGTATTTTTATTCAAAACAAGGCATAAACATTCCAAGTGTCATGTCAAAATACAAATAATATGAATCCCAAGATCACAAAACATCTTTCAGTGTGTACAGATCACGCCAGCGCCTTCCCACGGTCCTCGCTAGTACCTGAAACACATACATAACAACTGTAAGCATAAATGCTTAGTGAGTTCCCCAATATACAACTTACGCACATACGCCTTTCCAGGCCCTAACCTTCCGGTCCATGTGTCTCAGGGGACTTCCGTCCCTGCTGGGTAAACCTTCCGGTCCTACCCACGCCAACCTTACGGTCCACAACATAACGCCTTCCGGCCCATAACATAATGCCTTCCGGCCCATATCAAACATATCATACATAGGACATATAATAATTAACTTATCACATAAAACACATATGTCTCATATCGTATCCGACCTTCCGGTCACACAGTCAAACCCTTCCGGGTACAGCATAGTGAGAAGACTCACCTCGTGAATATCGAAAGCTAGCAAATCCCGAAGTCACGCGTGCTCGATCCGTTGAGCTACAATCTCCCTATGATATCATACATCTCTCATTAACACTTTTATCTTCTAAGTTTGACTATCCCTAAGAAGTCAAACATAGGTCAACTCTGGTCAACGGTCAACGGTCAACGGTCAACGGTCAGCTTGACCGCACTCGGCGAGCGCTAGGGCGACTCAGCGAGTCTAGACGTCCTCACCAATTCTCTAAGATTCCCTTTCTACTCGTCGAGTACCCTCCTTGACTCGACGAGTTCCTCCTGGATGAATCGCGGGGCCACCCCGACTCAACTCGCCGAGTCTGAAGAACAACTCGGCGAGTCCCAGTTAATCTTCAAGCTACTCGCCGAGCCTGTTCATCGGACTCGGCGAGTCCATGCCATGCAACCGCTCAAACTGCTTTCTAAGGTCAGATCTGCTCCGACCATTCATAGGTCTGGCCTTCCTAGACTGATTAATCACGTAAGGTCCTCATTTCGGTGCTCATAATACACCCCATGACTCATAATTTACATTTTGACCTAAGGCATAAGGATTCCAATCCAAAACCTCCATTGATTCCCGAAATGCTCAGGCATGGGACATTCTGGACTTCCAAAGGTCCCAATATAGGGTTCCAATCGCTTGGGGGACTAAGGTAACACTCAATCTAGCCACAAAAGGGTTCAATAAACCCTAAATCCATATACACATCAACATAGAAGAATGCAACTCGAAATATTACCTGAATAACGTGCTCTCTATGTCCCCAATCCTCAGAATGTGGCTTCTCTTGTTGTTCCCTTAACCAAGCTTCCTCTTCCTTGCAAAACAACGCTTCCAAAATCAACAATGGTCTTCTACCTTGCTCCAGATGCTCACAATCGAATTAGGGTTTCTCCCAGAGGACTAGGGTGAACAATGACGGCCATAAGGCCCCTCATATACATCCCAAACCTGGACGGTTAAGGTTTCGCTAAACAGCGCGGACTCGCCGAGTCCATATCCGGACTCGTCGAGTCCAGTCGCGAACCCGCGACCCAATCCGCGACCCTACTCGGCGAGTCTGAGCTCCAACTCGTCGAGTCCCCTCTTAAAACACCCAAAAATCATAAATATAACGACACCTGTAAATTCTGGGCTGTTACAAAACCTTTGACCTCACGACGTGAGTGATGTTTCCTCACGACGTGAGCAACATGAATCAACAAAAAGACGTGGCGAAAGAGCAGAACACGTGGCAGAAATCGGTCTAAATGTTTCTCACGACGTGAGAGGTATATGCTCACGACGTGAGCATCCCCAAAGTATAAATATGAGTGTTTTCAGTCGTTTTGGTGTATTTTTGGCATACGTGAGGTAAGATGATGCCCGAAAGCCATTCTCAGGAGTCTATATCGGAGTTGTTATGCTGGTATACGGATGATACAAAGTTGAGTTGCGGGATACAGTGAGTTATCTTTTACCTCATAAATTGTATTTATGATATTTGATTATTATTAGATATATTAGACCCATGGAAGGGTTATAAGTATTTGTAATATTGAGTTGTTATGAACCTGTTGGTGAGATTAGTGAGAAAATCTTATGATTAATATCATGTTAGGTTGACAAGGGTTATAAACCCTATTTCCTGAGAATTACCTGATATTAAAGATTTAGCCATGGGCTTATGGGTTTTGCCTATTATGATAATATTATGAAATTTGGTTATTGTCATTGTAAGAGGTTATAGGGTATAATTATTAGTGAGTCTGGGCAGGTTCTGAGCAACTTGTTATTTGATAAATAGATGTTAGTATTAGGGATGTCAAAAACTTTCGTGGGACCTCGATTCCGTACGATATTATTTTTTTTAAAACAATCATGGGCTGGGGCGGGGGTGGGGCGAGAGTGGGATTAAACCCCATTTTATTTTTTAGACTGGGGCAGGAGTGGGTATTTTCATCCCGTACTCCCACGGGGACCCCATTTGTATAGTTATATTAAAAATATATATACTTAATATATATATATATATATATATATATATATATATATATATACACACACACACACACACAATACATTATCTAATTTTAGGGTTTCTTGACTTTCTTCCACTTCACATCGTACGACGATACGATAGTGAATTGGTCATATATTTTTGAAAGGTAATCGGGGGTGATGATATTCGGGGCCGGGATCTAGGGCAATGTAAACGGGGGATTTGGGGGAGGGGGCAGTTACTTCCGCTCCCGTTTGGTCCCGTTGACATCCATAGTTACTATGTGACGAGCTGATAGATAGTGGAAGAGAAAAACAGAGATTGGAATAAGTTTATCAACTAACCAAGTGAGTCACACTACTCTAACCTCTATTTTAATGATAATTGTGATAATTATTATATGGTTCATTATTATTGACAATACTTAATTGTTGATTAAGATATTGAGAAATAGATAATTATTAAGAGATTATATTATGTTAATAGATTGATATTTGATTGATGAATATACTATAATTGAAAGATAGAACATATTTGATAGTTTGGTAATTGATCGAGATATTGAATATGAGGGAGGTATTGAGTATTGATAAGATAAATATCTGAGAGATAGATCTTTACTGAGAGATAGATCTCTTGATGAAATGATTATATTAGATATGTGACAATTATGTGAAATTTATATAATATGCATGAATTGTATGATTTTATGTTTTATCTAATTTATCTGATTATGTTATAGTACTTGTTATTTAGTAAGTCGTGAGGCTTACATTTTTATGATAATCTGTTTTGCAGGTAGATTTGTTGTGACGCCCGGGTCGATCATGTGCTTGCTTCCAGCACGATCCTTGTGATAAGTTCTTGTATACCTGAGTGCCAATGTACACCAAAATTACTTGTAAAACTTTTAAATGATTTTTTTTTTGATAAATTTGGGTGTACCTTGGTAGAAAAAAAATCTGGCCGTTACAAATTAGTATCGGAGCCGAGGTTTAAATGAATTAGATTCTTATAGTAGATTCTTCAACTTAAACCTTAAGAGTAGAGATGATACTTGATTGATTTGATAAATGTGTTAGATAAATTGATTTGATTTGATTATTATGATTTAATTGGTTATTTGACATTTAGAGAACCTTGAGGCAAATATATATATATATATATATATATATATATATATATATATATATATCTAATTTATTATTTCCATATAAAATAATGTCGTGGAGCACTTTGGATGGATTTGCGATGTATGACTGTGAAATTAACATCAAATACGAGGTGTGACATTTCTAGATGTGTGGCACAGTGGTTGGAAATACACGATGCAACTAGATCAAGAAATAACATTATACTTTGACCCTCACGACATGAGTATGTGTGATCAAGACAGGAGCATTAAAGTATGATGCTATAGTTAATTTGTGAAGCTCACAACATGAGATGTGTAATATCATGACGTGGAGTGGTGGAGATCAAGACATGGTGAGATGGAGATCACGACATAGAGAGGTAGAGATCATGGCACGATGTAGCAACGAAGGTTTAATAGATGACATACATTGAGTAACTACGATGCGGCGAGAGTTTCCCACGATACAAATTAGAATTAGATTACTTATGATAATGAATTGTGAGGCGACGAGGAATTCATTATGATGGGATATGTGATGAAGATGAATTAAAATATATTTAAATATATTTATAGTGCCAAGCGTGTATAGAAAATGAGAGTATAAACTAGAGTGATTCTATAGCTTTTAAAGTTGAGATATTATGAGAGTTATAATGGAGAGTTCTGAATCAGAGAGCTCAGATTAAAAGAGATCTTAGAGCATGAGATTAGATAGAGTATGAAAGTGTAAGACGGAGTGATAGTATTACTCTTAAAATGACATAATGTGATCAAGATTAATGTTAAGTAAGAGATAAACATGAAGAAAACTTTTGATAGAGATTTTGAGAGTCATGAGAGAGAGGGGTGATGAATAAGTTACGATAGAGATAGAAAGAGATGAAAAACAAAGGAGAGAGACTGAGAAGGAGAGAGAGAGAGAGAGAGAGAGAAAGAGAGAAAGAATATAGATGAAATAGGATTTGAGAAATGAAGACTTTTAGTCGAGATCATATGATTTACACAAAGATCCATGAGAGGTGATTGGATCTTACAAAATGAGAATTTTGATTGAAATCATAGACTTACATGGATATATCATGTAGACGATTTGACATACATGTAGACGATTTGACATACATCTTGGCGATCTTTTGTGATTGAGTCTTTGAGAGGTAACAAGACCTAACCCTAATATGAGATATATTATGATCGACTTGAGTTATTGATTTGAGTAAATTACATTGATCTGAGTAGAAAATATTTTTGACAACCCGAAACTTCTAACCCATGTAATTGATCTGTGTTTCAGCACTAAAACTTGAGTTCATTGTCTTTTATTAAATCTTGTGATTCCATATGGGTGCTTTAGACTTAGTATAATTTAGATATGAGTCTTAAGAAAGGTTGGAGAGTGATTAGTATCATAAAATCGGGCCAAAACTCACCAAATAAGGTGTGTGCGGCCACACACCTGTGTGTACGACCACACACCCAACCGCAAACACCCCCAACCTCACACCCAATTCAATTTATGGATGGATACCTCTTCATTTATTCATTTAGATGTTCTCTTCCCTCTCTGTACTTTCTCTCTCTAAATCATCAACCAAGAACACTTAGAAGGCTTCATAATCGTGATCTACTTCATCTTCAAGCTAAGTATAGTGGTAAACACTTAGATCCCAAGCTTAAAAGTCATTATATTCATCATATTCATCATCCCATGAAGGTGTACGGCCGCACACCTTCAAATGGGGGCAACATACATTCAAAATTTCCAAGTATGAAGAGCATACACTTCAAAAATCAACATATGGACTCAAATGAGGAGTGTACGGCTGCACACACCCTCTGTACGGCCGCACACTCTTGTGTGCTGCCTCACACACACTCTTGGCCACACTCCCTAACCGCACACTCATTTTCAAGACCATACACCCACTCTAATACTCATTTTTGGCCCTAAACTTGCATAAATCATTAAGTTTAGATCATAGGACACTTATTCTTAGTAATTCCAAGCCCTAAGGATGTCATCGCATCATGTTTAGTCATGTAAAAACTTAGTTCTAACTCATTTATGTGTCATCACATGAAAAATAGGGGCCATAGGAGTTCAGGGCATCCGTTGACACTCGATCTCTACATTAAGCGGTGAGTTCATACCCCTACCCTTTTTCGCTGTTTTTCACTGTTTTCAGGGGGGAAACACAAGCAAAGTACAAGGGACTACTTGTACTCAAAACTTGTTTTCATGTGTGTGTTTCACATTTTATATGCTTTTAACACTGATTGATACAACTGATAATCGTTTGAACATGCAGATCATGTAAACATGTTATTTGTGAAATGGGTTTATAAACTGTTATGTTTTATATATTTCAGAAATGGTTTCCACATTTTATCAGTTAAAATAATGACATTAGAACTTTTGAAACATAAAACATGTACGCTGTATATCCTTGGTAACACTCCATAGACATACGCGAGTGGAGGATTATCATATTATTACTAGTAAATTTGTTAGTCCTGTATGATTGGAGACACGTCCTCGGTGAACACTCCACAGAGATATGCGAGTGGAGCACTGCACCCGTAACCAGAATCTCTGGGATTAGAGAGCGTGACTTGAGTGTATAGATCTATACAGGGCTGACTACCCCACACTTGGTTCCTAGCTACAGCCGAACCGAAATGGTTCAAGGGTGACGAAAGTCATAAGGTGATGTGGACTACTTATTTCCGTATCTAGTCTATTGTATGGTTATGGAACTCGCAATTAAGATAACAGTGATTTACTTAATAGTAATAATGAATAACTTAACACATTTTACAAGATAACCAGGTTTCAGAATACATCTTTTACATTGAAAACCAACATTTAGCAAAGCATGGGACTTTCCTGGGGAATGTTTACATAACTAGAAAAGTGTAACAAAACGGATAACTTTACATCTTTTACAATTGGTAAAACACAATCAGGAAAGTATGGGACTTTCCTGGGGATATATTGGTACATAACCAGAATAGTATAACAAACCAGATAACATAACTGTACATTTTCACAAGAGTAAATGTGTTTTCAGTGTACAACTATACTTTACATGTTGAGAACAAAAACCAATTTTTTTTAAGAAAATGTGGGATTTTCTTGGTGTGTGTAGCATTTTCAGAAACAGAAACGAAACTCGAACACTTTCACAAAACAAAAACCGCTTATGAACTCACCAGCGTTATGCTGATTTTCAAGTCGCTCGTGTTCTCATTTTGTTCCATGTGGGAGTGCGTAGAAGACTTGTCTCGTTTTGTTTAAATATACTATGTATCACAATTGTACAACTTACTTTTGAAACAAATGTAAACTTTCCTATATGTAATGTAATGGTTGTTTTACTTTACTTACTATGTGCATTTGATTTGATACTCAACATGGAGTCAACCCCGGAAATGTTTCCGCCTTCAGTTTTCGGGGTGTAACATATTGGTATGAGAGCCCTTGTTTATAGTGAATAAAGCATGCCAAACCTTACATGGTATAAAAATATAAACACTAAAAGGGCCTAAGTGCTCTGAATTAAAAGTATCTTCAAACTATAAGTATTTTTAAAAGTATACAAGTATACCGAACCGTCGAGATCCGTAACTACAAGTAGAACAAAACATAAGTAAATGGGTGCTGTGTACTATGGTTAAACCTGGGCAGTTATGTAGTCGTGTCTAGGATCAATATAGCCTGGCCAACTATATTCATTCGAGACACTGCCAACATGTGCGTGGAAGTGACTGTGGTATGCGGCATGCCTAAAACTTACCCTAATACCACAAACATTGAGCCAGTGTCGTAGCGAATCATGAAATACTATGGGAGTATTTCTCAAGCCAATCCTTTGTAGAAATCCTCGTTCACGTATAGATCCTTGATCATTCCGTTTGCGATAGTTTACCAGATTTGATAACTCTTTCCTGCTTTATCGCTTATTTGGAATATATATCTGTCATATCTCTCGATTCGATTTAGAGGACTTATCATCCTCTCTTTCTTGATCTTATTATATCAAGATGCCTCCCAGAAAGAGACCCAACTCCAAGACCAACCACCCTCCGCCACCACCTCCTCCTGAAATTGACCCCGTGGTATTTCAGGCAGCTGTTACCGCTGCGATGGCAGCTGTTATGTCCCAATTAAACACCCGTGGTTCCGGTGGTTCAGGAGGTGGTACTAAAACTCAGGATCAAGAAAGCAATCAGGGACACCGAAAGGAGGGTTCCTACAAGGACTTCATGAATGCGAAACCAACATCCTTCGATGACACTAGAGGTGTCATTTCCTTATCCCAATGGTTCAAGAAAATCGAATCCATTTTCGAAATCTGTGCCAGTGCGGAATTTGATAAGGTCAAATTCGCAGCCTGTACCTTTCTTGACAAAGCCTTGACTTGGTGTAATGGCCGAGTCAAATCTCTGACCCTACCCGTAGCCAACGCCATGGGCTGGGAAGCCATGAAAGAACTCCTTATAGCCGAATACTGTCCCCGTGGTGAAATGCAGAAACTAGAGCATGAGCTCTGGAACCTGAAGATGAAAGGTTCCGACATTGCTGCATACACTTCCCGATTCGATGATCTCGCACTTCTCTGCCCGGGACTAGTCACTCCTGAAAGTAAAAAGATCGAGAGGTTCATTTGGGGGTTAACTCAACCAACAAAGGCTCATGTCTTAGCTGCTCGTCCGGATACCTATGATAGTGCCAAGACTTTAGCCCAAACCCTAATTGATCATAGTGATGATGTCGAGGAAACCACCACTACTTCTGAGCCGACTAAAAGCAGCGGTGAGAAGAGAAAGTTCTGGAAGAAGAAGAAGGGTCAATCTTCCCAAGGATCCTCCAAAAGACAGCAAACTATAGCAGTCCATGCTGCTACTACCCCCGTTGCTGCTGCTTCTGTTGTGGGATCCACGGCTCCAACTCCTACCAGCAAGTATGCTGGTAATCTTCCTCTGTGTGACAAGTGAAGGTACCACCACAACCCCGGCCCCTGTCAAGAACTATCCTGCACCAATTGCTGTAAAAAGGGACATACGGTCCGATTCTGTAAAGCTCCGGCCCAATCGGCCAATCAATCATCTGGAGCAGGCGTTGGTCAAGCCTGCTATAACTGTGGAGACGTTGGGCACTTTACAAGGAACTGCCCCAAGAAGTCTACAGCCGATAACACCGGGAGAGTCCTAGCCATAGGACGGGAGGAAGCGGTCGCCGATCCCACTGCTGTCTCGGGTACGTTCCTTCTTGACAATTCATATGCTAGTATTCTTTTCCATTCGGGTGCTGAAAGAAGCTTTTTTAGTCATTCGTTCAAACATAACCTAAAACATAACCCCCAACCTTTAACTGAAACATTTACCGTCGAGATGGCTAACGGTGAGAAAGAAAGTGCTAACGAAATATTCGTAGGTAGTACCCTTACCCTGAATGACCATTCATTTCCTATCGATCTCATGTCGGTTTCCCTAAAGAGCTTTGATGTCATCATTGGCATGGATTGGTTGAGTCCCAATCATGCTGATATCCTCTGTTTCGAAAAAGCCATCCGTCTAAACCTTCCTTTGGATCAAACTCTCATAATCTATGGCGATAAACTCAGTTCCAATCTTCGTATCATTTCCTGCATCAAAGCTCAAAAGCTCCTGCGAAAGGAATGCATTGCGTTCTTGGCCCATGTAATCAACGAGAAACAGGAAGTTAAAGACCTCGCGAGCATCCCCGAAGTCTGTAACTTTCCTGATGTGTTTCCCGAAGAGCTTCCAGGAATTCCTCCTGAGTGTCAGGTCGAGTTCCGTATTTACCTAATTCCTGGAGCTACTCCCGTAGCGAAGTCTCCAAATCGCTTAGCTCCAGCAGAAATGCAGGAGTTATCCAGCCAACTCAATGAGTTGCTCAGTAAAGGATTCATTAGACCGAGTTCGTCACCCTGGGGAGCTCCGGTATTGTTTGTCAAGAAGAAAGATGGATCCTTTCGGATGTGTATCGATTATCGTGAGCTGAACAAGTTGACCGTCAAAAAACCGATATCCTCATCCGTGAATAGATGACCTCTTCGATCAACTCCAGGGAGCCAGTTACTTCTCCAAGATAGACCTTCATTCAGGGTACCATCAGCTATGAGTTCATGAGAGTGATGTGTCCAAAACAGCTTTCAGAACTCGATATGGACACTACGAGTTCGTAGTGATGCCCTTCGGTCTAACTAATGCACCGGCAGTGTTCATGGACCTGATGAACCGGGTGTGTCGTCCCTATCTGGACAAGTTCGTCATTGTATTCATTGATGACATACTTATCTACTCCAGAAGCGAAGAAGATCACAAACAGCACTTGAGGCTAGTGTTGGAAACCCTTAGATCCGAAAAGTTGTACGCAAAATTTTCCAAGTGTGAGTTCTGGATTCGGAAAGTAACTTTCTGCGGTCACGTGGTAAGCGAAGAGGGTATTCATGTAGATCCTTCCAAGATAAAAGCGATAGAGAATTGGTCGGCACCGAAGACACCCACAGAAATCCGGCAACTCGTGCGTCTCGCCGGTTATTATCGGAGATTCATCCAGAATTTTTCCAGAATCGCAAAACCCTTAACCACTCTAACACAGAAAGGTGTTCCCTTTTGTTGGAGTGATAAGCAAGAAACTGCATTCCAAACGTTGAAGAAAGCCTTGTGTTGTGCACCTGTTCTGTCCCTACCCGAAGGGACCGAGGACTTCGTTGTCTACTGCGATGCGTCCAATCAAGGCTTAGGCTGTGTGCTTATGCAAAGAGGAAAGGTAATTGCTTATGCCTCTAGACAGTTGAAAGCACACAAGGTCAACTATACCACACATGACTTGGAATTAGGAGCCATAGTCTTTGCATTGAAGATTTGGAGACATTATCTCTACGGAACCAAGTGCATGATCTTCACTGACCACAAGAGCCTGCAGCACATCTTTGATCAGAAAGACTTGAACATGAGGCAACGGCGATGGGTAGAACTACTTAGCGATTATGAGTGTGAAATCCGTTACCATCTCGGCAAGGCCAATGTGGTAGCAGATGCCCTTAGCCGAAAGGAATGTTCGGTCCGCAAAGTGAAGAACCAGACGATGACCATCGATTCCAACTTACCCATGCAAATCCGAGAAGCCCAGTTAGAAGCCCTCAAACCTGAGAACGTGTCGATTGAAGCCTTAAGAGGAATGGAAAAGAAACTTGAGATCAGCGGTGACGGAGTCTACTGCTTCATGGATCGAATCTGGATTCCAAGGTTCGGAGGTTAGGGAGATTGTGATGGAGGAAGCACACAAGACCAGATAATCTGTTCACCCGGGTTCAGACAAGTTGTACCTAGATCTCAAGAAACAATACTGGTGGCCAAACATGAAAGCTGAGATAGCTACATTCGTGGGCAAGTTCCTGACTTGCGCCAAGGTGAAAGTAGATTATCAGAAACCCTCGGGTCTGCTCCAGCAGCCTGAGATACCCGAATGGAAATGGGAGATGATTGCCATGGATTTCATCACCAAAATACCCAAGTGTCCGAGTGGGTACGACACCATTTGGGTAATTGTCGATCGTCTGACAAAGTCCGCCCACTTCATCCCAATCAAAGAATCATTCAAGATGGAAAGACTCGCACGAATCTACCTCCAAGAAGTAGTTCGACTGCACGGTGTACCTGTGTCCATTATCTCTGATCGAGATAGCAGTTTTACCTCTAGATTCTGGCAGTCTCTCCAGAAAGCCCTTGGAACCAAACTAAACATGAGCACGGCATATCATCCTCAGACTGACGGACAAAGTGAGAGAACTATCCAAACCCTGGAGGACATGCTTAGAGCATGTGTCATTGATTTTGGAAAGTCGTGGGACACACATCTACCTTTGATCGAGTTCTCGTACAACAATAGTTACCACACCAGCATCAGGATTGCCCCGTTTGAAGCCCTATACGGTCGTAAGTGCAGATCCCCTTTGTGTTGGGCCGAGTTGGGGGACCCACAGCTAGTCAAGAGTCGAATTCCCAACAGTGCTCTCACTGGTCCTGAAATCATCTGCGAAACCACTGAGAAGATCATCCAAATCCGAGAACGATTGAAAGCTTCACGAGATCGCCAAAAGAGTTACGCTGATAACCGCCGGAAACCTCTGGAATTCCAGGTTGGAGACCGTGTCCTGTTGAAGGTCTCGCCCTGGAAAGGCACGGTACGCTTTGGAAAGTGTGGGAAACTTAACCCTAGGTACATTGGACCCTTCGAGATCCTCGCCAGGATCGGTCCGGTAACCTATAAACTTCATTTACCCCATGAGCTCAGTACCATCCATCCCATCTTCCATGTTTCAAATCTCAAGAAGTGCCTATCCGATGAAACCTTCGTAATTCCTTTAGACGAGATCGAGATCAATGAAAACCTCAATTTCGTGGAGGAACCGATCGAAATCATGGATCGAGAAGTCAAACGTACAAAGCAAAGCCGCATCCCGTTAGTGAAGGTCCGTTGGAATGCCAAGCGGGGACTGGAGTTCACTTGAGAGCGTGAAGACTCGATGAAACTGAAGTATCCGCATCTCTTTCCAGATCCATGATTTGTATCTTGACTTGTATCTTAATTTTGAATTTCGGGACGAAATTCCCTCTAACAGGGGGATAATGTGACAACCCGAAACTTCTAACCCATGTAATTGATCTGTGTTTCAGCACTAAAACTTGAGTTCATTGTCCTTTATTAAATCTTGTGATTCCATATGGGTTCTTTAGACTTAGTATAATTTAGATATGAGTCTTAAGAAGGGTTGGAGAGTGTTTAGTATCACAAAATCGGGCCAAAACTCACCAAATAAGGTGTGTGCGGCCACACTTGTGTGTGTGGCCACACCTGTGTGTACGGCCACGCACCCAACCACAAACACCCTCAACCTCACACCCAATTCAATTTATGGATGGAAACCTGTTCATTCATTCATTTAGATGTTCTCTTCCCTCTCTCTACTTTCTCTCTCTAAATCACCAACCAAGAACACTTAGAAGGCTTCATAATCGTGATCTACTTCATCTTCAAGCTAACTATAGTGGTAAACACTTGGATCCCAAGCTTAAAACTCATTATATTCATCATATTCATCATCCCATGAAGGTGTACGGCCGCACACCTTCAAATGGGGATAGCATACATTCAAAAATTTCCAAGTATGAAGAGCATACACTTCAAAAATCAACATATGGACTCAAATGAGGAGTGTACGGTCGCACACTCCTATGTACGGCCGCACACACCCTCTGTACGGCCGCACACTCTTGTGTGCTACCTCACACACACTCCTGGCTGCACTCCCTAGCCGCACACTCATTTTCAAGACCATACACCCACTCTAATACTCATTTTTGGCCCTAAACTTGCATAAATCATTAAGTTTGGATCATAGGACACTTATTCTTAGTAATTCCAAGACCTAAGGATGTTATCCCATCATGTTTAGTCATGCAAAACCTTAGTTCTAACACATTCATGTGTCATCACATGAAAAATAGGGGCCATAGGAGTTCAGGACATCCGTTGACACTCGATCTCTACATTAAGCGGTGAGTTCATACCCCTACCCTTTTTCGTTGTTTTTCACTGTTTTCAGGGGGGGGGGGGGGGGGAAACACAAGCAAAGTACAAGGGACTACTTGTACTCAAAACTTGTTTTCATGTGTGTGTTTCACATTTTATATGCTTTTAACACTGATTGATACAACTGATAATCGTTTGAACATGCAGATCACGTAAACATATTATTTGTGAAATGGGTTTATAAACTGTTATGTTTTATATATTTCACAAATGGTTTCCACATTTTATCAGTTAAAAGCATGACATTAGAAATTTTGAAACATAAAACTTGTACATTGTATATCCTTGGTAACACTCCACAGAGATACGCAAGTGGAGGATTATCATATTATTACTAGTAAATTTGTTAGTCCTGTATGATTGGAGACACGTCCTCGGTGAACACTCCACAAAGATACGCAAGTGGAGGACTGCACCCGTAACCAGAACCTCTGGGATTAGAGAGCGTGACTTGAGTGTATAGATCTATACAGGGCTGACTACCCCACACTTGGTTGCTAGCTACAGCCGAACCGAAATGGTTCAAGGGTGACGAAAGTCATAAGGTGATGTGGACTACTTATTTCCATATCTAGTCTATCGTATGGTTATGGAACTCGCAATTAAGATAACAGTGATTTACTTAATAGTAATAATGAATAACTTAACACATTTTACAAGATAACCAGGTTTCAGAATACATCTTTTACATTGAAAACCAACATTTAGCAAAGCATGGGACTTTCCTGGGGAATGTTTACATAACTAGAAAAGTGTAACAAAACGGATAACTTTACATCTTTTACAATTGGTAAAACACAATCAGGAAAGTATGGGACTTTCCTGGGGATACATTGGTACGTGTCACACCCCAAAACCAAGAACGGCGGAAACGTTCTGGGGCAGAGGACGTCATGTAAAGTATCACAACACAGTAAATGTAAAAAAGCAAACAACATCATCCATTGCATTAAATATATAATTTTAATACAAGCGTGTTCTGTACAGTTTTAAACACCAAAAATATAAGGTAAATCAAAATAATAATATGATGAGTCTTGAATGCGCTCCATCTCCTCAAAAGCTGGCATCGGTACCTGTCTACTGATGACCTGAGAATACAAGTTATTTTGAAAGAGTTTATCAACATTAAGCTGGTGAATTCATAAATATTTTAGTGTCGGTGTTTGTTATCAAAAACGTTTGAACGTGTCTCAAGTATAAATTCGTGAAATGTATGTAAGCGTTTGTAAAAGGTTGAATCTCTCAGAAAAACCTATATTTTCTAATAAAGTAGCCTTCTACTAAGGCTTAAGTGTTTTGTATGTTCTTTTGATGTAAAAGTGTGTAATTTCCCAAGTGCAACTATCTTTTAACAAAATATAGTTTATACATTAAAGTTCAAGTGAGGTTATCACTAAAAATATGTAATGGGTAAATCATTGTAGTACTATAGCTTAGTTTTATAGTAACTACTGCTGTACTAACTACCTTAAACCGGATTTATATTAAGGTAAAATGTGATAATTGCACCATGCTATCGACTGGTAACAACGACATACGAATGGTCGTAATAATGGAATGACGTTTGGCACCCGCAGACCTGCAGGTCCGGCTGTAGCTAGCAACAAGGTGTAGGATAGTCAATCTAGTATAGATCTATACGCAAACTCACGCTCTCCCTCCAAGAGAATTCTGGCTACAACTCAGGCCATGACATTTAAGGCATGCTCCGATACAGTGGATCACAATAGTTAACGCATTAATGTAAGGGTAATGTTTCTCGTTCTAGTATAGTTGTATATGTTCTCATAGTATAGTTGTATATGGACTCATGAATGAACTGACTCATTGATCTAGCAGTTGTAATAGTATGATCCTGTGTTACCCTGATGGTAACTTACTAATGGTGTGCCTAGTACGTATGAATATGGAAGTACTTTTATGTGTATATATGTATATTTGATATATAATTAATATTGAAACGACCTTCGGATGGTCACCCGAAATCCCACCAGACCACATCCAAATCGAGAAAAAGGAAATAGGGCGGATGGCCTTCCTAAGCCCTTTAAACATTATTTATACATATATACATATATGGGCATGCAATTTATAATATAAAAGCATAAATAAGTTTTTATAAGACATTTGAAACACAAGTATTATTTTAAGAAAAGACCGACTTGATGTCAATCTATAAAACAATTTGAAGGCATAGGTTTGATAAAACAGTTTAAGTATAAGGAACATTTGTTTGAATCACAGTTTTAAATAAGTTTGAAAAGTAAAAGGGTTTGTAAAACATTTTGAAGTAAAACAGTTTGATAGACAGTTTGAACAGTGATAAAATCACTGGTTTCCCTAGTTATTAATCACATGTGATTAATGCAATCACATGTGATTGAAGCAATAACTATAAGTATTTAACTTGTATCCCCCCCATAAGTATTTAAAACATTTAAAATCATTTCAAAGGTTGATTAAAGGGGTATGAACTCACTTGAAAGTTTGAAGATAGCGAGATGGAAAACCGGGCAGAGTTTTGTCTTGGGAAACGGATTTTTCTCGGGATTCTCGGGAATCTCGGGAGTAAAATCGACCCTCGGGACTTGAGCAAAAAGACCAGAGCTTCGGGTTTGAACGGGCACGGAAATCGAGGAAAGATCGTGAGAGAAAGGAGAGAAATGAGCAATTTTTCCGGAAACCCTCGCATTCTATTTATAGGGGGTCTGAGAAGCCTCGGTACATGGGGCGTACGCTTGTACGCAGCGCGTACGCGTACGTCATGCATGAGCGAGTCCTCGACTGCCTCTGCTTCGGATGGGACGGATCGGATGGGACGGGTCGGACGGGGCGGGTCGGTAGCTTCGCATAGATGCGACGTGGACGATCCGAGGCCCTTGATTCGAGTACACGGGGCGTACGAGGGTACGCAGGGCGTAGTCCGGTCCTATTTGCTGACTCCTCTTCGGATATTACCAAGAATTTATATTTAAATTTATATTTATTTTAAATAAACTTCTAAAACTCATATCTCCTTCATACGAACTCCGTTTTCGACGTTCTTCATATCCACGCGTAGGTGAGACTAAGATCTACAACTTTCGTTTAGATTCCGTTGGCAAATTATGAAATTATTTTTATTATTTATTTATTAAAATGACGTGATTAAGGAATTTCTTCAAAAATTTATAACTTTTTTATCCGACGTCCGTTTTGGACGTTCTTTTTATGTACGCTCACGGTTTGAGGTTATCTATAACTTTCATTTAGGTACTTAAGGCTAAAAACTATTGTATTGAAACTTCGCATTTTTCGTTTAATCGTTGTTGCCGGTTTTGCCGAGAATCTTCGGTTGGTCATAACTTCCTCGTTATAACTCGGATTTTAGGGTTCTTTATATGTACGAAAACCTTGATACGATTCCCACTACTCTATTTAACCCAAATAAGATTTTAGGGAAGTTATATTTTGACCTAGATTTGATTGGTTTTCCATTACATTATCTCGAAATATCGGGTTGTCACATCATCCCCCCGTTAGAAGGAATTTCGTCCCGAAATTAGAATTTAAGCAAGTAAGAAATTACAAATAACTAAGCAAAAAGGTGAGGGTATTTCAGTTTCATCTGATTCTCACGTTCCCAAGTGAATTCCGGTCCTCGCTTGGCATTCCAGCGAACCTTCACGATAGGGATACGGCTTTGCTTTGTCTGCTTGACCTCACGGTCCATGATCTCTACAGGTTCTTCTACGAAGTTGAGGCTCTCGTTGATCTCGATCTTGTCGAGTGGGATTACAAGAGTCTTGTCAGATAGACACTTTTTCAAGTTAGATACATGGAATGTAGAATGTATGTTATGAAGTGCGTCTGGTAGGTCGAGTTTGTAAGCTACGGGGCCGACTCTTGCAAAAATCTCAAAAGGCCCTATGTACCTCGGATTAAGCTTCCCACGCTTGCCGAAGCATATCAAACCCTTCCAGGGTGAGACTTTGAGAAGGACTCGGTCTCCCACCTGAAATTTCAAAGGTTTTCTTCGTTTATCAGCGTAGCTCTTCTGTCGGTCTCTAGAGGCTTTCAATCGTTCACGGATCTGAACGATTTTCTCTGTCGTTTCCCGAATGATCTCCGGATCGGTGAGAGTACTGTCAGAAGCTTGCCCCTGGCTAATTGGGTATCACCCACCTCAGCCCAGCACAGAGGGGATCTGCACTTTCGGCCGTAGAGAGCTTCAAATGGAGCAGCCTTGGTGCTCGTGTGATAACTGTTATTATAGGAAAACTCGACAAGGGGTAAATGAGTATCCCATGCCTTCCCAAAGTCAATCACGCAGGCTCGCAACATATCTTCCAGTGTTTGGATGGTCCTCTCACTCTGTCCGTCGGTCTGAGGATGGTAGGCTGTGCTCATGTCCAGCCTTGTTCCTAGGGAATGTTGTAGTGATTGCCAGAATCTTGAGGTGAACCTACTATCTCTATCGGAGATAATGGACATAGGTACACCATGTAGCCGTACGATTTCCCTAATGTATGTTCTCGTAAGTTTCTCCATCTTGTCGGTTTCTTTGATAGGCAAGAAGTGTGCAGACTTGGTCAATCTATCAACGATGACCCATATGGTGTCAAGTCCACCCGTTGTCTTGGGCAACTTGGTTATGAAATCCATAGTGATCCGCTCCGACTTCCATTCCGGGGTCTCTGGTTGTTGCAATAAACCAGAGGGCTTCTGGTACTCGACCTTAACCTTTGCGCAAGTAAGGCATTTACTTACGAAGGTAGCAATCTTTGCTTTCATATTAGGCCACCAGTATAGCTTTTTAAGATCCAGATACATCTTATCTGAACCTGGGTGGACGGAATACCGAGTGTTGTACGCCTCGGTCATGACCAAGTCTCGGAAACCACCGTGTTTCGGTGTCCAGATCTGGTTCATGAAATATAAGGCTCCGTCACCCTTGGCTTCTAAATTCTTGTCCATTCCTCTAAGGGATTCATTCGTCACATTTTCAGGTTTCATGGCTTCAAGTTGAGCCTCCTGAATTTGCTTAGACAAGTGTGAATGGATGGTTATGGACAATGACTTGACTTTGCGACCAGAATATTCCTTCCGACTTAGGGCGTCTGCTACTACGTTGGCTTTACCCGGATGATAACGAATATCGCAGTCGTAATCACTGAGTAGCTCGACCCACCGTCGTTGGATCATGTTGAGCTCCTTTTGATTGAAAATGTGTTGTAAACTCTTGTGGTCGGTAAAGATAATGCTCTTCGTTCCATACAAGTAATGTCTCCAGATCTTCAGAGCAAACACTACTGCTCCTAGTTCAAGATCGTGAGTCGTGTAGTTAACCTCGTGTGTCTTCAACTGCCTCGAGGCGTAGGCGATGACCTTACTCACTGCATCAGAACACAACCGAGCCCTTGATTTGATGCATCGCAATAGACCACGAAGTCTTCTATTCCTTCGGGAAGGGATAGTATTGGCGCAGTGCACAAGGCTCTCTTGAGCGTTTGGAACACTCTCTCTTGTTTCTCTTCCCAGTCAAAGGCCACCCCTTTCTGGGTTAGGGTTGTAAGAGGTTTCGCTATTCGAGAGAAGTTCTGAATGAATCTGCGGTAATAGCCAGCGAGACCTAGAAATTGACGTATTTCTGTAGGCGTCTTAGGTGCTGACCAGTTCTCAATGGCTTTAATTTTGGATGGGTCCACGTGGATTCCCTCTTCGCTTACCACATGTCCTAAGAATTCGACTCTCCGGATCCAAAATTCACATTTCGAGAACTTGGCATAAAGCTTCTCTTTTCGTAATGTCTCTAGAACTTGTCACAGGTGATCGCCATGCTCTTTCTTACTTCGGGAGTAGATCAGGATGTCGTCAATGAAAACGATGACGAACTGATCCAAGTAAGGTCGGCATACTCTATTCATCAGATCCATGAAGACTGCGGGCCCATTGGTCAATCCGAATGGCATCACCACGAACTCGTAATGTCCGTAACGAGTTCGGAAGGCTGTCTTCGGCACATCCTCCTCTAGCACTCGTAACTGGTGATATCCGGATCTCAGATCAATCTTAGAAAAATAGTTCGCCCCTTGCAGTTGGTTGAATAGATCATCTATGCGAGGTAGAGGGTAACGATTCTTGACCGTCAGTTTGTTGAGTTCTCTGTAGTCAATACACATACGGAATGATCCGTCTTTCTTCTTAACGAACAAGACCGGTGCTCCCCAAGGTGAGAAACTCGGTCTTATAAAGCCCTTGCTGAGCAGTTCGTTAAGTTGACCAGAGAGTTCCTGCATCTCAGTTGGTGCTAAGCGGTAGGGCGACTTGGCTACTGGGGTAGCTCCTGGAACTAAGTCGATTCTGAACTCGACCTGTCGTTGCGGAGGTAACTCGGGTAGTTCTTCTGGGAAAATGTCGGGGAAGTCGCTCACTATAGGGATGTTCTTTAGTTCATTAGTTTCGAGGCTCGTGTCGACGACGTGAGCAAGGAATGCATGGTATTCCTTACGTAGATACTTCTGTGCTTGAATACTTGATATGATGCGAAGACTTGCACCGGGTTTTTCGCCGTAGACTATAAGAGTTTCGTTAGACGGAAGGTTTAGATGGACTACTTTCTCATAGCACATGATGTCGGCGCGATGAAGGCTCTCAATCCATGCCAATGATAACGTCGAAACTTTTTATTGAGACTGGCATGAGGTTGATTGGGAATGAATGGTTATCTAGAGTTAGGGTACAACCTAAGTATATTCTACTCGTACTTTCAGTTTTTCCATTACCCATTTCTACTGTGAATATTCCTTTGAGTGCGTGCGGTGGTTGATTGAGCATGCGAGCAAATTTATGGTTTACGAAGCTTCGCTCCGCTCCACTATCGAACAGAATGCATGCATAGGAGTTATCGAGGAGGAACGTACCAGTCACCACTGTCGGTTCAGCAACTGCTTCTCCGTGGCCTATAGCTAGTACCCTTCCTGCTCCACCAGCATTCGTTGCTTTGGGGCAGTCCCTCTTATAGTGGCCTGCTTCGACACATCCATAGCAGGTCGGGCTCGCGCCAGAGCCAGGGACTTGGTTGATAGGTTGTGCCGGGAACTTACAGAAACGGACGGTGTGTCCTTTCCTGTTGCAGTTAGAGCACTGCATTTCACGGCAGGGGCCGTTGTGGTGGTAGTTGCATTTGTTGTACTTGGGCGAACTTCCAGCATACCGACCCACCGGAGCAGTAGTAGCAGCAACAGGGGTTATTGCGGCATGTATTGCCACAATTTGCTGCTTTTTGGCAGACTGTTGCTTCTTCTTTTCATCCTAGAATTTCCGCTTAGTATCAGCGGGTTTGGAGGGTTCCGGGATGGCTAGGGTGGTTGTGGTTGCAGGGGTTTTGACTCCATGGTCAATGAGTCGTTGTGCCAATCGTTTGGCACTGTCGAAGGTAGCGGGGTTTGATGCTAGAACATTCCCCTGATACGGAGGCACTAGCCCCCATATGTACCTCTCGATCTTCTTCCCCTCGGTGGGAACCATATTGGGGCAGAGGGCCACCAACTCGCTGAATCGGGCAGTATAAGCGACCACGTTGGTGCCCTTCATCGTCAGGTTCCAAAGTTCCTGCTCCAGTTTCTGGATCTCGCCCCTCGGGCAGTATTCCTCAGTCATGAGGTCTTTCATTGTTTCCCAGCCTATGTCGTTGGCTACGACGAGAGTTAGTGCCTTGACATGGTCGTTCCACCATGTCAGGGCCTTTCCTTCAAAGGTGCATGCGGCGTAATTGACTTTACTCGCCGGAGGGCATGAACAGATTTCGAAGACTGATTCAGTCTTCTCGATCCATTGCGAGAGGGCAATAACTCCGCCAGTGCCGTAAAAAGGCTTCGGTTTGCAATTGGTGAAATCCTTGTATGAGCACTCTCTCGAGCGCACAGGGGTTTCAACCGAGGTTGATTCCATAGGGGTTCCACCTCTGCTGGCATCAGAAGAGTGATACTGAGCTATGGCAGTTGCCACTGCTATAGCTACGGCAGCATTCAGGGCTACAGTATCGATGACCGGAGGCGGAGGAGGTGGTGGTGTAGGATTATTCCTGGGAGATTTGCGAGGAGGCATCTTTCAGCTATAAGTTTATAAAGATAAGAAAAATGGTAAGAATCAATTTGTAAGCAACGTGAGAGTGACACATGGACTAACTAACCATAGCCCAACAGTTGAATGAGTGTTTGAAATCATAATAAGAAATATTAGTAGGAAAGCACAAGTATATAGATTTTTGCCACAGATTAGATAGATTTCAATAATACTGGTATTACTGATGTAATAAGTTCAGGGAAAATCGACCTAACAGTAGGTCTTACATCATACCATATAGAAAAGTTTGACAGTTCTTAGATTCCTAATTAGAGTACTGAAAGTTAGGAATATTTTACAGACAAGTGCTACTTAGAGCATAGATGTTAAAGGCTATTCTTTAATCAAAAGACAGAGATGTACTAGACATCATCTAACGGCGATGGGAATTCCTCGGGCGAGCCCTGAGGTCGGACACTTGACGAAACACCTCTTGAAGGTGTCGATCATGAGCCCTCTGACCAGCTCGAAGTTCCAAGATTTCAGCTCGTGAGGCAGCCAGCTGCTGCTGCAGGGTTTCGTTGGTTCTCCGGGTCCGTTCCATGTCTTCTTCAAGACGGCAGATGCGGCTGTGTTGACACCTGAGTTGGCATCAATCTCCATGACCCGGTCGATGGGTGCTCGACCTTGCTCGACATTACGAGCTATTCTGCGGATAATGACAGGCAGAGCTCGGTCAGCAGAGCCACCATCGCTGACGTTGTAAAAGCTTCGGTCCCCAAAGTATGGTAAGGGTTGACCATGTTCATCACTCCAACGATTCAAGTTGTTTGCCCACAAGGGAGTAGGACCTGGAAAAGCTGGTCGAGGGTTGTTGTTCGGGGCTTGACCTACGAGCGGTAGGTTGTTGACTTCAGGCTCAAAGTCGGATCCATCAGAAAATCCTTCTGTGAGGTGATCATCCAAAGGGATTGGATGCTCAACTTCGGGCTCTTCATCGATCCACCCGGCATTGCCTTCATTTGGAAAGTACGGGTCGCCGTGATGGAACCCAGCCATTTAGATTTACGCGAGAAGAGAGGTATAAGAATATAGTATACGTGTAACTAGTAGTACAAAATACACCTATAGTATTTTAATTTTATGTTCTACTGATCTTCTTGTGGTATTGTTGGTAAGTTTTTAGACTTGTTAACCTATCACAACCATTCTAGGGCATATGCTAATCACTCCTAGGACCAGCATAGTTGATCAGGCTATGCCATTCCCAGGACTGACCATACATCCCCGAGCTCACTTGTGATATTTAACAATCGTAATACTTTTGTTCTTGTCATTGTGACACTGATTTTAGTATGAATACAAACTAGTATACTTAATTAAATATTTTAATATTTAAAGTATAGACTCTTGGTCAGAGTGCTTTAATCCCTAATGGGTTTATAGTTTAGTATATCTTTTATGGGTTGATATACTTGATTCACTATAAACAATGCTCTGATACCAATCTTTCACACCCCAAAACCAAAAACGGCGGAAACGTTATGGGGCAGAGGACGTCATGTAAAGTATCACAACACAGTAAATGTAAATAAGCAAACAACATCATCCATTACATTAAATATATAATTTTAATACAAGCGTGTTCTGTACAGTTTTAAACACCAAAAATATAAGGTAAATCAAAATAATAATATGATGAGTCTTGAATGCGCTCCATCTCCTCAAAAGCTGGCATCGGTACCTGTCTACTGATGACCTGAGAATACAAGTTACTTTGAAAGAGTTTATCAGCATTAAGCTGGTGAATTCATAAGTATTTTAGTGTCGGTGTTTGTTATCAAAAACGTTTGAACGTGTCTCAAGTATAAATTCGTGAAATGTATGTAAGCGTTTGTAAAAGTTTGAATCTCCCAGAAAAACCTATATTTTCTAATAAAGTAGCCTTCTACCAAGGCTTAAGTGTTTTGTATGTTCTTTTGTTGTAAAAGTGTGTAATTTCCCAAGTGCAACTATCTTTTAACAAAATATAGTTTGTACATTAAAGTTCAAGTGAGGTTATCACTAAAAATATGTAATGGGTAAATCATTGTAGTACTATAGCTTAGTTTTATAGTAACTACTGTTGTACTAACTACCTTAAACCGGATTTATATTAAGGTAAAATGTGATAATTGCACCATGCTATCGACTGGTAACAACGACATACGAATGGTCGTAATAATGGAATGACGTTTGGCACCCGCAGACCTGCAGGTCCGGCTGTAGCTAGCAGCAAGGTGTAGGATAGTCAATCTAGTATAGATCTATACGCAAACTCACGCTCTCCCTCCAAGAGAATTCTGGCTACAACTCGGGCCATGACATTTAAGGCATGCTCCGATACAGTGGATCACAATTGTTAACGCATTAATGTAAGGGTAATGTTTCTCGTTCTAGTATAGTTGTATATGTTCTCATAGTATAGTTGTATATGGACTCATGAATGAACTGACTCATTGATCTAGCAGTTGTAATAGTATGATCCTGTGTTACCCCGATGGTAACTTACTAATGGTGTGCCTAGTACGTATGAATATGGAAGTACTTTTATGTCTATATATGTATATTTGATATATAATTAATATTGAAACGACCTTCGGATGGTCACCCGAAATCCCACCAGACCACATCCAAATCGAGAAAAAGGAAATAGGGCGGATGGCCTTCCTAAGCCCTTTAAACATTATTTATACATCTATACATATATGGGCATGCAATTTATAATATAAAAGCATAAATAATTTTTTATAAGACATTTGAAATATAAGTATTATTTTAAGAAAAGATCGACTTGATGTCGATCTATAAAACAATTTGAAGGCATAGGTTTGATAAAACAGTTTAAGTATAAGGAACATTTGTTTGAATCACAGTTGTAAATAAGTTTGAAAAGTAAAAGGGTTTGTAAAACATTTTGAAGTAAAACAGTTTGATAGACAGTTTGAACAGTGATAAAATCACTGGTTTCCCTAGTTATTAATCACATGTGATTAATGCAATCACATGTGATTGAAGCAATAACTATAAGTATTTAACTTGTATTCACCCCCCATAAGTATTTAAAACATTTAAAATCATTTCAAAGGTTGATTAAAGGGGTATGAACTCACTTGAAAGTTTGAAGATAGCGAGATGGAAAACCGAGCAGAGTTTCGTCTTGGGAAACGGATTTTTCTCGGGATTCTCGGGAATCTCGGGAGTAAAATCGACCCTTGGGACTTGAGCAAAAAGACCAGAGCTTCAGGTTTGAACGGGTACGGAAATCGAGGCAAGATCGTTAGAGAAAGGAGAGAAATGAGCAATTTTTCCGGAAACCCTCGCATTCTATTTATAGGGGGTCTGAGAAGCCTCGGTACGCGGGGTGTACGCTTGTACGCAGCGCGTACGCGTGCGTCATGCATGAGCGAGTCCTCGACTGCCTCGGCTTCGGATGGGACGGATCGGATGGGACGGGTCGGACGGGGCGGGTCGGATGGGGCGGGTCGGTAGCTTCGCATAGGGGCGACGTGGACGATCCGGTCCTATCTGCTGACTCCCCTTCGGATATTACCAAGAATTTATATTTAAATTTATATTTATTTTAAATAAACTTCTAAAATTCATATCTCCTTCATACGAACTCCGTTTTCGACGTTCTTCATATCCACGCGTAGGTGAGACTATGATCTACAATTTTCGTTTAGATTCCGTTGGCAAATTATGAAATTATTTTTATTATTTATTTATTAAAATGACGTGATTAAGGAATTTCTTCAAAAATTTATAACTTCTTTATCCGACGTCCATTTTGGACGTTCTTTTTATGTACGCTCACGGTTTGAGGTTATCTATAACTTTCATTTAGATACTTCAGGCTAAAAACTATTTTATTGAAACTTCGCGTTTTTCGTTTGATCGTTGTTGCCGGTTTAGCCGAGAATCTTCGGTTGGTCATAACTTCCTCGTTATAACTCGGATTTTAGGGTTCTTTATATGTACGAAAACCTTGATACGATTCCTACTACTTTATTTAACCCAAATAAGATTTTAGGAAAGTTATATTTTGACCTACATTTGATTGGTTTTCCATTACATTGTCTCGAAATATCGGGTTGTCACAGTACGTAACCAGAACTGTATAACAAACCAGATAACATAACTATACAATTTCACAAGAGTAAATGTGTTTTCAGTGTACAACTATACTTTACATGTTGAGAAAAAAAACCAATTTTTTTTAAGAAAATATGGGATTTTCTTGGTGTGTTTAACATTTTCAGAAACAGAAAGGAAACTCGAACACTTTCACAAAACAAAAATCGCTTATGAACTCACCAGCGTTATGTTGATTTTCAAACCGCTTGTGTTCTCAGGTCAGCGTTAGAACATGTACCCGAAGATCATTTTGTTCCATGTGGGAGTGCGCAGAAGACTTGTCTCGTTTTCTTTATATATACTATGTATCACAACTGTACAACTTACTTTTGAAACAAATGTAAACTTTCCTATATGTAATGTAATGGTTGTTTTACTTTACTTACTATGTGCATTGGATTTGATACTCAACATGGAGTCAACCCCAGAAATGTTTCCGCCTTCGGTTTTCGGGGTGTGACAATATTAAATTGAGTGATTTGCGAAATTGTTTTGAGTGAAAAATATTAATAAGAGCGATTGATCCAATTAATTTGAGTGATTGATTTGATTAAACTAGGTGAGCGATCCAAGTGATTGATCAGAGAAATCAATGCTGATTAGAGTAGTTAATCAATATATTTGAGCGACTAATCTAAGCAATTAATTTATATCATAGTGATTAATATCAATTAGAGTAATTAACATGAATGATGGATTTAAAGGAACTGAGTGACAAATTTGAATGATTAATTAATCATTGATTTGAGTAATATGCGAGATTACATTGAGAAAATAATTTGAACGAATTGAGTGAATAATTTGGATGAGTTGTAAACCCGTAATAATATTTGAAGATATGATTTATAATATACCGATATGCTAAGTGTCTAGCTGATATCCATTATGTGGAAGGCTTATTGATAATGACAAGGATGATAATCATGGAATGAAAGAAGATTTCTTAATATTAATTATGATAATTTAGAGAATAACAAGATAGAAATAAGTTGAAGTATGAGAGTATGGTTTGGAGTAAAGATATAACTCCTAAAGTTGATATGAAGTGAGAAATTACAGTAATAGATTTTAATCGAGATGAGAGATGATTAGATTTGATATGAGATTGATATTCCTTCGGGAATGAGATTGAGATATGTGATTGGCATTACTTGGGAATGAGATTGTGTTATGAGTTGATGCATCATGGGCTGACACTGTTTCCATTTGTTGATATGAAATGGGTTGACACTGTTGCTATTTGTTGATATGTCATGGGCTGACACCGTTGTTATTCGTTGATTTGTCACGCGCCGACATTTTTATTCGATATTTATTGGAAAGTCAGGTGCTGACATTGTGATGTGATATTGGGTTAAATGTTAAGAGTTGATAAACGAAAAGGTTTGATTAAAGGGAAAAATAAGATATTATGATTGTGGCATTATGCATGATTATGATGCATACAATTGGCAATTACATGAATTGATCAAAGTAACTGATCTGAGTGATTAACCTGAGCGATTGATTAAAGTGAGTGATGTGGTTGATTGTGTAATATGAGTGTTTAAAATACAAAAAAAAGAGTTCTAATGAAGAATGTACAAGCCTGTAAAGTTAAACAAAAAGTTATTAGAGGCTGATTTGTTAAATATGACGGTTGCAAGGTGTCAACTTTGAAGCCTAATAACTCGATATTTATAGCTGATTAGGAATAACTTTGTAAATAAAGTTATTGTCTATATAACAAAGAATTCATAGGAATAAGATTCAGAGCGGATGTGTAGTGAATAAGATATGATTATTTAAAGTGGTTGTTCAAATACGTGAAATTACTAAAATGTTCAAGACCTTCATGTTTACAGTTGAATAATTCCAATTTTAGACATATTCAGATGGAGCGAGTTATATAAAATTTGTACTAATCCTAACAGGCTTTCCAACGATATAATATTGTTCAAATCCGAGTTCGTATGATTGAGTTACAAGGCTGGAAGGATTGAGAAAAACCATAAATTTTGTTGGGAGATTATCTTGAGTCGAGAGTAGTAAGGGTGATTAATGTGGGGCGTCGTTCCAATTGAATTGAGCGATCCGAGTGATTAAATTGAGCAATTCATACTGATATGAGAGATTGACCTAAACAATTAAGATTGATTCAAGTGATTGACTTAATTAGAGTGATTGATAAGGGTGATTGATTAGAGTAATCTGAATGATTGATATGATGAATTGATGTTAATATAAGTCATTGTTTTAATTAATCTGAGTAAATGATCAGGTTAATCTGAGTAATTGATTGAGTTGAGTAATTGATTTAATTGATATGAGTTACTGATTGATTGATCCATTGAGATGAGTGATCTCAGTAATCGATCTGAGTGATCCGTGTGATTGGGACAATTGATCTGATCTATTGATCCGGGTAATTGATTCAAGTGATTGATCTGAACAATTGAAATTTATTTAGGTAATTGATAATGATCAGAGTGGTAACTGATTTTGGATCAGAGTGATTGACATTAAATAGATAATTGCTATGAGTATTTACACTTGTGACTTTAGTATGAGTCGTAGGTCAAGTGCCAAATGATTATTGAGGGAGACTAAGTGAAATGTTGGCTTGAGTTATGATAATGAGTTAAGATAAATGTAAGATATGAGAAGAGTAATAGATTTGTAATTGTCAGTACCTTTTTCACTAGATAAGTAGCACGACATATCAAGAGATTCCGAGGAAAGAATCGTTTGAAGGGGGAAGTATTGTAACACCCGGTTTTTCGTAACAAGCGTTACTTCACGAAATATTGATATTATGAGTTGAGTAAATGAGATAAAACCTTGAGTTTTATTATTTTTAGAAATGATATTTAGCAAAATATAATTAAATAATGTTATAGAGTTGATTGAGAGGATTCTATGGATATAAAGATCATCAAACACAGAGTACGTATGAGGAAGTTATGATCGTTTGAAGATTTGATGAAAGTACATTGGTATATTGAGAAATTCAATGAAAATCAAGCCAACAGTCAAACCTTTGACCCTCATGACGTGAGCAACATGAATCGACGAAAGCACATGGCGAAAGAGCAGGACACGTGGCAGAAACCGGTCTAAATACTTCTCATGACGTAAAAGGTGTATGCTCACGACGTAGGCATCCACAGAGTATAAATATGAGTGTTTTGAGTCATTTTGGAGAATTTTTGGCATACGTGAGGAGAGTTGCTGCTCGGGAGCCATTATCGGGAGTCTATATCGGAGATGTTATGATGGCGTATGGGTGATACAGAGTTGAGTTGCGAGATACAATAAGGTATCTTTTACCCGATAAATTGTATTTATGATATTTGATTATTATTAGATATGTTAGACCTGTGTAAGGGTTACGAGTATTCTGGATTTGGAGTTGTTATGAACCTGTTGGTGAAATTAGTGAGAAAATATTATGATTAATATCATGTTTGATTGACAAGGGTTATAAACCCTATTGCTTGAGAAATACCTGATATGAGAGATTTAGCCATGGACTTACGGGTTAGCCTATTATGATAATCTTATGATATTTGGTTATTGTTATTATAAGAGGTCACAGGGTATATTTATTAGTGAGTCTGGGTAGGTTCTGAGGAACTTGTTATTTGATAAATAGGTGTTATTGTGTGACGAGCTACTAGATAGTGGAAGAGCAAAGCTGATATTGGAATAAGTCTATCGACTAAGCAGGTGAGTAACACCACTCTAACATCTATTTTTGTGATAATTGTGATAATTATTATGTGGTTGATTGTTATTGACAATACTTAATTGTTGATTGAGATATTGAGAAATAGATAATTATCGATAGATTAGATTATGTTAATAGATTGATATTTGATTGATTAATATACCCTAATTGAAAGATAGAAATTATATGATAGATTGGTAATGGATCGAGATATTGAATATTAAGGAGGCATTGATTATTGATAAGATAAATATTTTTACTAGATCCCTTGATGAAATGATTATACTGGATATGTGACAATTATGTGAAATTTATATAATTTGCATGAATTGTATGATTTTATGTTTTATCTTATTTATCTGATGATTTTGTAGTAGTTGTTATTCACTAAGCCGTGAGGCTTAGGTTTTTATGATAATCTGTTTTGTAGGTAGATTTATTGTGACACCCGGCTCGATCCTGTGCCTGTTGCCAACAAGATCCTTGTGATAACTTGTTGTATACCAGAGTGCCACTATACACCAAGATTATTTGTAATACTTTTAAATGATTTTTTTGATAAATTTGGGTGTACCTTGGTAGAAAAAAATATGGGCGTTACACCTTATACAATTTTTTTTTCTCTTTTTAAAAGTTTTAAAGTTTTACATATTTGTTTATAACCATCATTAGAAATGAAATGTTAATTTCAATTTGGTTCCAAAACATTTGTTCAAAATTTTCGTTGTCAATAGAGGTTTTTGGAATATTCAACATAGTCGCACGATTCCTTAGGTAGGGTTTGTTTGGTTGAATGGAATGGAATGAAATGAAAAAAAAGGTTTAAACTACTTATAGTTAACTGAATGGTTAAGGTGAAAATATATTTTATATGTTTTAAAATGCATTTGATATGATCTTACGATCAAGATCTTGCAAAACAAAAAACGATCATATGACATGCCTCCAATGCTTACTGACTTATTCACACCAAATTCTCATAGCATCAAAAAATAAAAATATAATATACGAGCTCGTAGATTTCCTTACAATTTTACTATGTGCATGATAACATAATTATTTAAACACAGATAGAATCAAATAACTTAGTGTAAAATTTATACTCTCAAAATAAAGTCACAACCAAGCGTCTTTTTGTAAAATTTACATTTAATTAAAAACTAAACTTACTAAACTCCCATTTAAGTACCCATAGTAGTGACAACTTTAGATATGCAAAACACTTTATCTTTTGTTGACTAACATCTAGATATCAAAATGATCCTTTATCTCTTGTTTGACGCAATTCAATATAAAAAGAAAATAAACCAAACTAAAAAATCTTTTAAAAAAACTAAAGTGTTGAGTTTGAAGCAAAATCAGTTCACATTTGATAGAGTGAAGGAAAACAAACACACATGAAGCTTTGTATCTCGACTAAACTCACTTACACTAACATATTTTAATAGATTTTTCCTTGTGATTTGCAATTTGTTTCAATAAGAAAAAATAATTAAGCAAAACATCAAACAAGATAAAGTGAACAAAGTAATCGAAGAGCCATATGCACAAATAATGGTTCACCTAAAAACATTCGAAAATCAATACAAAGATTAGGACTAATTTATATGGAGAGTGTTTGCGAAAATAGACTAATATGTCCAAATCTGGCGCAATATAGAAATAATGTTAAACCTGAAAACTACTGGATATCAACCAGGTTGTGAGCATGTTTAAGGTCTCCGGTGAGTTGTGGTGTTTGATTATTGCAAGAATCAATGATATTATCTACAAAATACTTCGAAACCTTTTACTCAATACCAAATCAAAATCAAGATATCACAATCCAAAACCTCTTTTAAAAATACCTTCACCCATGGACTTTTTTAGTAATCTCTTTAATTAGATAAAGATTACATCTCTAGAAAGAATTTACATATTTAAGATGATTTGGAAATTAGAACTAGTTACTTAAAGTATAAGATTCATAGAACCTCAGTAGGGTATAGGAATGCAAAAAGATGGTTAAAAGAGGGAAAATTACACCTATAAGATCCCCTGGCTCATGAATTTTATTCCAATGAACTCTTTATTGTACCCAACATCATAGATCCTAAAAAGTAAACTCATAGTAAAATCACCAAAATTATCCCCTTTAAAGATACAAAATTTCTATTGACTGCATAGAGGTAAATATCAAAGATCAGGTCCATTACTTTGTCTAACACAAACATAAAAACATATTTTCAAACAATCATGTAACTTCCTTCACTTGTGGGCCAACAACCATCAAACTTATACACAAAAATTTCATTAAAAAGGTTAAAAAACCTAAACCTGGCTCTTCAATGTTTTATTTTACCTTTCTACTTAAATGAGATTACCTGAGAATAAGACCAGGAGAGTAAAATTGTAGATATAAGAAAGAAGATTAATTTTAGATGTATAATAGAAGTATTTAACCGACTCAATAATATTAACATTCATATTCTAGAATCGTATGAAAATTCTTCATAATCTTGGACTTGTAAAGATATCCGTTGTAGGAGTTATTCCTTCCTGTCTTGGATAACAAGTAGCCGTTTCCAAATCATATGCACAAAATAACAACAAAAATCAAGATTCATCGATTATAGTTGGTATTACAGTAAAGCTTTCCTCATATTCACTTTGGTATACTTCACCGATGAGTAAATATTCTCTACTCGATGACCTTTTTCTATTATCAAATAAATCGGTATCGACGAAGATAGGGGCGTTGGAAGTGAGATGTGACAACCGTCAAAATTCGAGACAATTCTAGATTTGAATAAACTTAGTTGCACGTGTTTGCACAATACATTCTTGACTTAGTAACTACAAGCTAAGTTGTAACCTACTAAAAACATGGAAATAATTAGAAACAAGGGATAATATGCTTAGATTTCACATTGATACATGAATTCTACAGCTACTTTAAATATAACAACTATCCAAATTGGGGTCATTCCTTGAATTGAACATCTTCGCATGAATCATGTTGACACATCATGCATTTGACCTAACAATAGAAATTAGGTCAGAATCTCATAGGAACTTAAGTTAAAACTGAAAACTAATACTAGTATACTTGATTTTTCAGTTTCACTTAAATCTCGGAATCACTACATTGAAATGCCAATAAACCGACAAAAATAATTTACAAACATTATTTATAACTAGAGTAAGAGTTAGGAAACTCAAAAATAATTTAAAGTATCTAAAATTCAATTTATTTTGATATCCAAAGATTAAAAAATTCCTTAAAACCCTAAAAACCTAAAAACCTTAAAAACCTAAATTTTTATAAATCTAACAACGAAATTTATAAAAATGATTACGTACCTTATAATAACATCTTAGAATAAATAAAATTTGGAAATATAATCAAGAAAAATATAATTTAATGTGTGTGTGTGTGTATATATATATATATATATATATATATATATATATATCCATAATTATTAGTTCAAAAATTAAGAGATTTAATAATTAAAACCAGACCAAAAGCACATTTCGTAAAAAAATGTTTTTTTTATATAAAAACTAAGGATTTAAAATATAAAATAATGAAATTGAGATGGAAACTCTCTTATCCACCAAAATTCGGCCTACACCTCCGAAGACAACCCACTTTCCAAGTCTTCCATCATTTTGATCACTTCCACATTCTTTTCCTTCCTCATTTCTCTCTATAATTTTTTTTCTTCCTTCTCTTTAGAAAAATACAAACTTAGAAGCAAAATCAGTAGGATAGATTTTTCCATTCGATTATTCATGAGTCTACATACATTTCTGTATTTTGGTGACCGATGCTGGTGGAGAGAAACCCTAAACAAAATGACGAAGAGACTGGGTATCCAAAGAGAAAAAATCACTATTTTCTCTCTTTTCTTCTCTCTAAAACATTCGTTCTTTCCCTTTATGAATTAGCCCCAAAACCCACAAATTCCAGCTAAATATCTCTCATTTTACTCAAAATCTTCATCCCTTTTGAAGCATTCATCTAGGTAAACACAATTTCCTATCATTTTTCTTCAAACTTACATGATTTTTATTACATTTTCTTCTTTTTCTACACCATTATTTCTGAATATTCTTATACATGTTCTTTCATGTCGATTTTGATGATGACGATGGTAGTATTTCACCTAAACACGACATGTATGTTGCAAATGGTGAAGTCCCATGACCAAAACCTATGTCAAAAGCAAAATAATCTAGTTTTATGCTAGTTTTCATGAAGAAATCATATTATGAACCTAAAATTTCTTTCAAAAACAACTTTTTTGAACTTTTCAAACACAAGCATGGCCTTATACGATCATGCATGTGTCGACCTTAAAGTCTAGATGCTTGGTGATCAAAGTATGTTGTTAAAAGTTTCAAATATGTTCATAAAAGACTGTAATCCACAAAAAGATCTAAAAAAAAACTTTTCTAGTCAAACCTGATTTTTCTTCGGAACTCAGTAACAAATAACCATAGACCCATAGGTTGCATATACACTCAGGTATATCGTAGTTTTGATTTTTCCCGCTGCCTAAGAATGTATTTAATGCGTAGAAAACCCCACGGTAGTGGTATCAGAACCATAGGTTCATGATTACATTCACCCTAGATCCATACTTTTTGTAAACGCATGTCTAAAATTGAATGAAAGAAGAAAAAATTAAAAAATTCGTAACTGGAAAAAAACCCTTTGTCACAACTCACGAGGTAAGCATCCCGGATTACGGTTTCCCTATTTTTTTCAATTTTCAAAATTCAAGGTTTGTTAAATATGGATAAATACAAAATTTAAAATGTTTTTAAATCTGGAAAATAATAAATATAATATTTAATATAGATTTGAATTTTAATATTTATTCATTATTTAAATAGTGAATTTAAATATTTAATATTTTTTATAAAAGAAATTTATAAATTTGAATATTAACCCTTATTGATTTATTAATTGTTACATTGCGTCATCGTAATTAAGTAGAATAACATAATAGACAACTAAATTATAAGACTTTTAAATTTACCTCTAATATATATATATATATATATATATATATATATATATATATATATATATATATATATATATATATATATATTAGAATTATGTACAAGAAAGTTACAACATATGCCCTCATATGTTTTAAATATTAACATTATCAGTCTTACCATGACTAGGCTTACCCATTCTGATATAGGGGTTTAAGGAGTTCTCTGTGATTCCTAATGAGGTTGGTTTTAAATATGCTTCACGCTTGCCACCCTCACTACCCTATTGCATTTTGAGAATGGACTTACCGAAAGTGTTTAGTAGTGATAATGGTCAATTTAAAAGTATTCTAAATACAAGTATAAAAAAAATCCCATTTTACTACTATAATGTGAAGTTCATATTATCCATGAAAATTGCACATTTTCTTTATATTCTGTTGATGAAGTTTGTGTGGTTAACTGACACATCAATCTAGAGTATAGTTGAGAATGCTATGGAACTCGCGAATCTCACGCGTAACTTGAGTCGGGGACCATGCGATTTTGTATGGTTAGCTCACAATATATTTTATGTGAATCTTATGTTATCCATAAAAGTTGCACATTCTCTTTATAACTTGTTGATGGAGCTCGTTTGGTTTACTGACATGCAAATTTGAGAGTATAGGTAGAGAATGATGTGAGACATGCAAATCTCAAGTGTAACTTGAGCTGGGGACCACACAATTTTGTATGGTTGATTAACCATCTGTTCAGTGATCCGCGTCGACCCCATCATTGAATTTGAGATGAACATAATCTGAGATTAACATGTCAATGATAGTCAATGAATCTTAAAGAGCCAGGAATTTTGTGGTGATAGAAATTGGCAAAGGATTTTGCCTACCTAAATAACTTTATAGTGTGTTTACGACATCCATTTACACATCATGAAGCCAAATATGGATCCTAGCCTTCTTAAATAATTTTATTTAGGGTAATTATTTTCTAAGGATAAGTAAAACAAACTATAATGAAATTTGATATTAAATGATGTCTATAACCTTATCCACTAAAATCTACTTCTATAAAAACTTTGAAAGGATTAGATATGTGGATGATCAATGTTGTCAAATTTGTAGTTTGGGAATAGTTCTCATAAACGAATGAAAGATCATGCCTTTGATATATCTCTTCCTACATTACTTCAAACATTTCATTCTAAACTATTAGAAATAGCAGTTATCTAGTGTGCGTTGTAAACTGACATATTGAAGAAAAATGGAATTTCCTTGAGTTACAAGTTGACTAGGGTTAGTTGACTAGCTGACATGTCCATATAATCAGTTCATTCTTATTTTGATATGAACAACTTAGATTGTCCATTAACGAGTTGTGTAGCATGTTAGGGTTTCCTTTTGGAACTAACATGGTCAATCAAGAAACCATAAACATCAAAACACTCCTATATTTTTGCTATTTTGAATAAAAGTGTCAAGAAGAAGAAGAAAGCCAATTTCCCATAGGTTAAAAGGCAGTTAGTGTTGGCAAACCTAATCTAGTCCCAAACGCCAATGACAAAGGAATGCTTATATGAGACATCTTCTGATAGCTATTCATTTCCATAACATGAAAAGGACTAATAAAGTATACATGCCTAATATATATATATATATATATATATATATATATATATATATATATATATATATACATATATATATGTGTGTGTGTGTAAATATATATATAGATATAGATATAGATATATATATATATATATATATATATATATATATGTATATATATATATATATGACACATTGAGAAAGTAATTTGATTATGGATTATGTGCCCATAATACTATCTATAGGATCAAAAGAAAATTAGTTCTCCTATGTTTGGTGTTTAATCACATATATGCATTTATAATACCATTGGACAAATTACTTTTAAACCTTTAGTATTTTACTAAGGATTAAGTACTGACATTTGTAAGAATGTGCAATGACTAAAATGAAGTAAGAAGACTAAAACATGGAGAGGATAATTTGATGATGAATGTCAAGCCCTTTCTACTATTCATAGGATAAAAAGACAACTCTCCAAAATGTTTAGTCTATGGTTTTATAATTAAAATTTTTTATATTATGATTCGTGAGATAGCTGTGACTTATTTAAATTTGGAGTATTCTAACATGTTAAAAGAAAGTCATCAAATATATGAAACTATTATGGTTGCACTAGTTTAAACTTGAATGGAATATTTCAATAAGGAGTATTGTTGTGGTGCAAATATTTGTTAAAATTAGTCTACTTAATGAATCACTCAGATCGACCACAATATGTACTGATTCAAATATATCCAAAATGTTTGGGTGAAATGTATTTATGGAACCATAGTCTTGGATACATAACTGAGAAATGAATTACCAAGTATCTGTTGGATTAGTGTCTAAGTCCATAACTGTTTTGGTATGTACTTGACCAGATGGTGCATGGTCCTTTTGGGTTGCCTTCACCAAAGCAACTTGATAGGATGAATTATGGAGAGAAAGGATTAAATATGATTTATTAATATATTATGAGAATAATATATTAAAGGAGAAATCATATTGGTTAATTAATATTAGTCAAGAATTAATAAGAATTAAGTTTGTGACTAAAAGAGATTAATTAAACTTAAGGGACTGGAATTGTAATTATACGATAATTGCAATTGGGCCATGGATTGCGTTATATTATAAGGTTGGAAGAATTCTATGGGGAAACCCATTGGAAATCGTCCAAGGCCTTTAAGGAAAGAAGTCCATGGGTTGCTTAGGGCTTAAGCATCCAAATTTGGGTTTCCTTGTTAGATAACCCTAATAGCCTCACTATATATAGAGCCTGTATGCCCCAAAAACGTGGACAAGCTTTCTTCTAGGGTTTCCACACGTTTTTGAGAGCCTCCTTCTCTTCTCTTCTTCATCCTCTTGCTCTTAGTGTTTGTGAACCATTAGAGGAGTGACATTTGTGACTCTAAGCTTTCTAAAGTCATTACAAGAAGGATTTGAGATTGTTATTGCTACATAACAATCAAGGTATGATCTAAACCCTATATGTTATATTGATTATCATATCCTAGATCTAGGGTTTATAGTCTTGGATGAATTGCATGTACAATAGAGAAACCTAGATCCAAGCATTAGGGTTTGTATGAGCACATAGGATGTTCTTATAGCCAAAACCCATCAGTGGTATCAGATCCTGGTTGGTTTCTATTGCATTGATGCCTTATATGTTTGTTCAAGTTGAAAAATTCGATTTTTGTGAAACTGCCTGATGAACTCGGCGAGTCCCATTGTGGACTCGGCGAGTGGGCCCCTACTCGGCGAGTTCGAGCGTCAGAAAGAGGGGATTTCAGGATTTCTTGCTGTTTTTCTCATGGATATTTGCCTTATCTGTTTTAGATCATTAAAATCCGATCTTATTCATATTTTTGCGTATATCCTTGATTAAACAAAAGATAATTACCAATTGATTAGATAATAACTTCCTTATATGATTAAAGTTGATTATTTGTATTAATTGTGTAACTTATTTTGCAAGAAATTGAAATTAGGTCAAATATAGATAATGACAAAATTAATTGTTTAATTTATATTATTTGTAATTTGATCCTTGTGTTATGATAAGTTTCTATTTTCCCCTTTAGGTTTTATAGTTTAAATTTAAACTCAAAAGTTTAGTTTTGAAATTTAAATACTTGAAACCCTAATGTTGTGAAAAGGTTTCAAAACTTGCCCTCAAGTTTTGGAATTTAAATTTTGATTAAAAGTTTAATTTTGATGTATATTTAAATTCTAAACCTAAATGTTTTGAAATGTTTCAAAACTTGCCCTCAAGTTTTGGAATTTAAAAGTTGATTAAAAGATTTAATTTACGAATGTTAAATTCTAAAACCCTAGTATTGTTTTGAAAAGTTCAAATCACACCCTTATGGTTTTATTAATTAATTAAGATGTATAATTAAAAGAGGTTTAATAAATCCATAAAAGTTTAGGTTTACAATTTAATTTAATTAAAAGTATAATTGTTAAATTTGAACTCCTAGTATTTTAAAAGTGTAAAATACACCCTATCCTATATATAGCATTAAAAGTCTAACATTATATATATGTATGAGTAAAAGTCAGTCTTACCGTTAGTAGGCCTCATTCACAAAGCCGGTCTATATGGGGTGTTTAAGGAAATTGCCAATAAAATGGCGATTGAATGGGTATCCACTCTTACCCACCACACTCTTGACTAATGGAGGGTCGTTAGCCGAACGGGTAGGATACGACAAAACCTTCCATTATAAGTATAATGAAGTACAAAAAGTAACTAAATGTTTTACAAATTCCCAATCTTAGTTACTTAGGCAAAAGTGAATTGATGCAATTCCATGAAATTACACTTTGTACCCTAGCAAAGACGTTAGTGGAGCGTGTGTGGTTTACCGGCACACTAAATGGTTCTAAGCAAAGGTAGCAAAGGGTGACTCAATGTTTGTCATAGTTCGGCGGAGCGTGTGTGGTTTACCGGCACATCCAATAGGTGACTGTAACATGTGAGGGCACCATGTAAGTTTGCATGGTTATTCACACCCGCTTTGTGATCCTCGCCATCCTAGTCACAAACTAGAGGGGCATATCGAGATTTAAACATGTCATTGAAATGTTCAATGAATCTCAAAAGATCTAGGAGTTTTCATAGATTTAAAACTTAAATTTCTTTTTCATTTTTCATGGTGGAAATTAGTGAATCGCCATTCACTTACCTTCAAATATTCTGCAACTAGATTACGACATCCCTTTTCTAGGTTGTAGCGTATTATGTTGGGTCCTAGCCTTAGTATCTCATTTGGGTGATTTACTAAGGACTCAATCAATCAACTAACTTGAATTCGTTTTCTCCCGTTTTGTAGATGTCAAAGTGCGACAACTATGGTCTTCCCAAATCCCGTGGAACAAGCATCCCGCATGAAGATGATATTCCACGATTCGATCGAGGAACAAGAGATCATGCTTCTCTTCCTCCACATCCTCCAATTATTCTCCCTAACCCACAAGTTCGAAGGCTTGAAAAGTTCAAGCTCACTCAAGCCCTTTTGGCAAGTAAACATAAAGAAGGAAAGTCGGTGTGTGCACACGTCCTAGGGATGAAGTCACACATTGATAGGTTAAGAATGTTGGGATCCGTTGTCTGTGAGGAGATGGCTGTTGATTGGGTTCTTCAGTCACTTCCTAACTCATATAGTGAGTTCGTAGGAGAGTACTATATGATGAACTGTGACGTGACCCTTATTGATCTCACCTATATGCTTATTGCTGCTGAATCAGCAATGGTTTGGCGCAATAGAAAAGCAAAGTTGATTGGTGAATCTGCCTTCAAGACCTCTATGGATATAGAAAATGGCAACGAAAGACATGCTATGATCGAAAAGTTTGATCATAAGAGAAAGGCAATGTCTGAAGTAGTTCCATGTCCTGTTCCAAAAGAGTCAATTTGCTTTTATTGCCAAGCGAAGGGGCATTGGAGACGAAGCTGCCCAATTTACCTAAGAGATCTAAGAGATGGGAGAGTCAAAACGTATGTCTCTGCTTTAGGTAAAATCCATTGACTAACTCTTTTAAGCTCCTATTCTAGATTCTTAATACATAATGTGATAAGATTACAATTGATGTTTTGTAGGATCGAAGAAAAGAGAGGAAGCTTAAAGGAAGAAGTGAGCAGAATCTAACCATGAAGAAATGGATTTCGATCGCATTACTTGAAGATTCGATTCTTGACCTACTACTTAGATTTAGAATTAGATTGCTAAGAAATATGTATTAGCATAGTTTTTCAATGAATTTCATTGTAAGGACAAATTTTTTCTGCAATAAAATAGATTTTGATTTTATATTATTTATTTATCATTGCAATGGTATGCATGAAAATTGATGTTTGAGGGTTTCTAATATTATCAATAATGGATTTGATTCTTAATTATGTTATTTGTGGAAATGTCGAGAATTTACCAAATAGGGAGAGTTTCTCATCGCCCAAGTTTCAATTGGACAAAAACTTGGAATCATGCAACTTGGTTGCACGATGAATGGGAAATTTCATATTTGGAAAATAGACTAATTCATTGACAAAGTGTCAAGTGAAGGACTAGGAGATTGAGTACACAAAGTTGCGTGTTCATCAAGTCCACCATAAGAGTAACAAAGATATTCGTCATGATTTACTAAAGGTTTAGTAAATATGATTATACTTATAAGATTAAGTGTAATTCTGAATTGATTGAAAAAGTTTAAATCAATAGCAAAACGAATAAGAAGAATCAAGTAGGCAGAAAGATAAAAGTTTCTCCATTCTAAGAAGAAGGGAGAGTACCTTTTATGCTTTATGATAAGTCTTAATGATTAAGAACCATATCTCAATTGATCCTCTAAGTGAGTCTTAGTACAATTGCATGTCTAAGAAGAGGAATCAAGAATTGAGGAAATGGTTAAATCAAGAAGTCAATCATACTTCGTTCCAAAACAAGTCTTAAAGTTAAGATTGTGAAATTGAGTGATAAGTATTAAGAAGGTTTATAACATTTATCAAATGTGGAAAGTTTTGATGTCTTGGATAAGACAAAGACCAACTAGGACCAATTTATGAAGTGTTTTGATAAAAACTACACTGACTCTTGAATATTTGTTTGTCAAGAAATGTTTATTGACAAGAGAATCTGATATGTCAAGGAGTCAGTGGGAGTCTTAATGGTCTTGAAAGGTTTCAAGAACAAATCAAAATAAACCTTATCGATCATCACTAGCACACGAGTTGAGGTTTACAACCTATCGTGTTGACACTATTTTGTTTATGTGCCATTCCAATTAAGTTAATTATGCATGTGAGTTCTATGAGTTCTCATTTGAACGCATAAAAGGCAGACACCTTAATCAATGGAAAGTACATTGATAGGAAAGGGTGAGCTGCTTAACTACTTGGAAGACATGTGGGCAGCTATGTTACCATAAGGCAAGAATTCAAGATTAAGAAAGTTCGGTCCATGGATAGGAACACATACACCATTAAAATCTAAGTGTCATAAGATTCCCTCCTTCATGAAAATGACTCTGAGGAAATGCTTTCACTAAGAAAGATTTTAAGAAGATAGTGATTGTGAAATTGTATTCTCGAATTCGATTATGGTTACGGTATCCCTTTCCATGATTTGAATTGTGAGATTTGGCAATTAGTCTGAATTGTTTAGACACACATATGAGCTATCTAAGGGAAAGGTGTATAAGCTTAGATAAAGGATTATCAAAGCATTAGGTATTAGAAACATGAACTTAAGAAATTCAATAAGTATTGTTTTTTCTGGAAGTTAAGCTGGTTTCTGAATACATGTCAAAGCTAGTGGGAGCATAAGTGTTATGTTTATAATAATCATCATGATAGTGGGAGCATAAATGTTATGGTTGTATGATTATTAAGGCAAGTATTGCAAGTTAGCAATATTAATTATAGAAAACAAGAGTCATACTTTGCAAAGTTGTAAAGGTTGAATAGTTGTTTTGCTATAATTAAGGGAGAGAATATTATGCTTCATTTCAAATTTAAAGGCTTAGGTTATGGAATGTTAATAAATTTAGTAAAGGATCAATAGTGTGTTCTCGAATTTTAACTATGATTACGGCATTCCTCTTCATAATTCGAATTTTGAGAACGTAGCACATAAAATATTATGGCAGAAGACTGATAAAGTATCAAATCTTTATGTAAGACATTATGCATCTTGTCCCATACGCTTCGGGTATAGGATCGACTGAAAAATACTATAATATTTGACCATTTTCCAAATGTCTAGCGCATTTAGAGGGAAAAAGGACAAGAATCGGTTTTGACAAAGATAATTAACTAACTATCAAAGGACAATCCAAAGTTCGTCGAGGATTGGTCGCTTGTGAGTAGTTGGAAGTATAATATTGGATGCATCATATTGACATTATTATGAATAGAAAAGTTTCTATTAAGAATGAGTTGTGATATGAAAAATATGGAAATGTTTCCATATTGAGAATTGAATATTGAAAAACTATGTCTAGATTAGAAACTTTTATGCAAAAGGATGTTCAAAGGAATGTATTTTGAGTGAGAAACATCATATCTAAGGAATTGTCTTGTAACAATATCCGATAGAGGACTTTGTAATTTCATTGGCAATAGTCATTGTGACTTTTGTGCTATGACATTACGAAAGGATCATTGCATAAAATGTTAGAAACGAACATATTCCATAAGTGGCAAGAATTTGATATTCTTTCACTTGTGAAAAGGATTGGGAGTTGTGAAATGAGTATGATTGGAAATGTGTTCATTTGATCTATTTCACAAAGTAAGAACCATAGGTACATATTGTGTGCATGCTAAGAGCATGGGACAAGTGTAATAATTCAAGTAAGAAGTTGATTACCTGAAACAAAAAATAATGAATAATCGATATGGTGGTAAATAAAAGGTGTTTTATTTATACTCAAAGGTTTGAGGCTATATGGGATTAGTATTATTCTTGAGTTTCACTTTGCATGTTTTGACTTCCTGAATAATTTAATAGGTTTAGAACAGTCAAATTATTCGAACGGGCCACAGTCGTTCATATGTTGGAAGTAGATATGAATGAAGACTGTCGTGAATTAGTGTGTGGATTGTCTAAAGAGAATTAGACATAACCAAATGTTTGCTGCAACGTTCATGAGTGCTTATGAATATGATTTGAGCATTGGATTAAACCCACACTCACTTGGATCAGTTCATGGATTGTTATCACGAGTGATTGGTGAGACGATAACATCTTATATTCTTGAAACCGAGATGTGTGAGCTGTATCTTGCAAATCGGTTGCACATTGATAATATGTAAACGCACCAGTAACTTCGTGTCATAAAACATATTGTTGTGTGTGATTCGGTGAGTGAGTGCAAGCGAGCATTGAATCAAAGTTTATCTGTTCCTTTTAACCAAAGCAGGATAAAAGCGATATCTTTGGGCCCCTCGATGATTTAGTGATGACAAACGTAAATGCTCGGCCGGGCTAAGGCTAATTTGATTTGTTCAATTAGTCAGTCGTCATAAATCGGAAGTCAGGAAATAATACATAGAGAATGATTAGAAATCATGTCTCATACGATATCTAGAATGGAGGAATATATGATCCCTTATCTAAAGGACACGCGTATCTAATAGGATCAGAGTTGACAGCGGCTTTGGAAAGCTACGATTGCAGATCAGGATCTGAAGTCATACGCAGAATAGTTATTAGACTTATCCAAGTGGGATACTGTTGGATTAGTGTCTAAGTCCATAACTATTTTGGTATGTACTTGACCCGATGGTGCATGGTCCTTTTGGGTTGCCTTCACCAAAGCAACTTGATAGGATGAATTATGGAGAGAAAGGATTAAATATGATTTATTAATATATTATGAGAATAATATATTAAAGGAGAAATCATATTGGTTAATTAATATTAGTCAAGAATTAATAAGAATTAAGTTTGTGACTAAAAGAGATTAATTAAACTTAAGGGACTGGAATTGTAATTATAAGATAATTGCAATTGGGCCATGGATTGCCTTATATTATAAGGTTGGACGAATTCTATGGGGAAACCCCTTGGAAATCGTCCAAGGCCTTTAAGGAAAGAAGTCCATTCGTTTCTTAGGGCTTAAGCATCCAAATTAGGGTTTCCTTGTTAGATAACCCTAATAGCCTCACCATATATATAGAGCCCTTATACCCTAGAAACGTGGACAAGCTTTCTTCTAGGGTTTCCACACATTTTTGAGAGCCTCCTTCTCTTCTCTTCTTCATCCTCTTGCTCTTGGTGTTTGTGAACCATTAGAGGAGTGACATTTGTGACTCTAAGCTTTCTAAAGGCATTACAAGAAGGATTTGAGATTGTTATTGCTACATAACCATCAAGGTATGATCTAAACCCTAATTTATATGTTATATTGATTATCATATCCTAGATCTAGGGTTTATAATCTTGGATGAATTACATGTACAATAGAGAAACCTAGATCCAAGCATTAGGGTTTGTATGAGCACATAGGATGTTCTTATAGCCAAAACCCATCAGTGTCCACTTGGATAGGATTTTGGATATCTTTTGACTTGGAGTCTCATGTTAAATGCAAATCCTATTTATCAAAGATAGACAATGAATACATCACCGTGTGATGGGAATATCTGTTGGAATTAGTTTCCACTAATGGCCCGTTCAGATTAACCACAATACATGGTAAGATTGAATTCGTATAAGCATGAGTCTGGAACCTTTCAGGTCTTTAGAGCTCTCATAAAGCGAAGTTAAGAATCAATTAGGCAATAGGCTAAGACACTCATAGTGAGCATCTCAGTCCAAAACCTTATCGATCATCTACTATGAAATAGTTTCACAATATATCTCCACCCAAAACACTACCACTAGGAAGTGTTAGCTGGATAGAGAAATACATCATTCATTGATTTTGTAGGCCCTAAAGGCTACAACATGGAAGGAGGACATGGAGAGAGAGATTCAGTCCATGTATGTGAGAACTGTTATGACAGAAGTATACAATCAACAAGATTACTAGAAATAAAACAAACGAAATTGAAATATATATATATATATATATATATATATATATATATATATATATATATGAAATATACAAGAATCAGTTTACAGAAAACATACTTGATGGTTTATGTGTACAATAGAAACACAAAAAAACGAAATTATGTAGATTGAGGCCTGCAAATTGCAGTGTCCTAAGATAGAAATTTCCCTGGTAGGGATCTGTCTAGAGGATACAACAATCAACCAAGAACTTCTCTTGATTCTGACGAAATTCTCTATGTTCCCTTCATTGTATTTGGAGTACGAAATTATAAGAGGAATCTGTATGCAATTTTTCTGAACACGAAATCTGGTCTTTGGTGATCTATTTATACATATAGATTGACAGGTTTTTTCCCTCCAAAACTGCTAACCGAAAATAACTGTCAAAACAGTTATATCGAATTTAACAGATTTTTAATATATAATAAAAGTCAAAATCTGAATCGGAATTAATATACAGATATAAAATATTGTAACTAGTCAATGAGACCCCAAGAGCCCCAAGGCCCAAGGCCAATCTTTGATGTCACACCCCAAAACCAAGAACGGCGGAAACGTTCCGGGGTGGAGGACGTCAGGTGAAGTATCATAACAGTGTAAAGTAGTAAACAAGCAACAACATCATCCATTGCATTAAAAGTAAAGTTTTAATACATGTGTGTTCTTTCATAATGTACGACAATAAAATGAATAATCAAAATAAGGCGAGTCTTGTCTGTGCTCCATCTTCTCAAAAACATGGCCATCACACCTGTCTAACTGATGACCTGAGAATACAAGTTATTTTGAAAGCGAGTATCAGCTTTAAAGCTGGTGAATTCATAAGTATTTATGTGTTATTGTCCTGTTTTGGAATGCTGTTAAGAATGTCGTATAAATCCTTAAATAGAACAGTTGATATAAGTATGAAATGTGGTCTTCTACCAAGACCCGAATGTTTTGTTATGACAAAGTAAAATGATAGGTTTTCCTTTCTATTGACTAGTACTAAGAGTACTTAGTCTAACTCATCGTTTATGTGAATATATCACAAAATAAAGTAAAATAGGAAAATTATATGATAGTCTTCTACCAAGAGCTAAACGTTTTGTAAGTAAAATGATAGTTTTTCCTTTCTATTGACTAGTACTAAAAGTACTTAGTCTAACTCATCGTTTATGTGAATATATCACAAAATAAAGTAAAATAGGAAAATGATATGATAGTCTTCTACCAAGACCCTAATGTTCTGTAAGTAAAATGATAGTTTTTCCTTTCTATTGACTAGTACTAAGAGTACTTAGTCTAACTCATCGTTTATGTGAATATATCACAAAATAAAGTAAAGTAGGAAAATGATATGATAGTCTTCTACCAAGACCTTAATGTTCTGTAAGTAAAATGATAGTTTTTCCTTTCTATTGACTAGTACTAAGAGTACTTAGTCTAACTCATCGTTTATGTGAATATATCACAAAATAAAGTAAAATAGGAAAATGATATGATAGTCTTCTACCAAGACCTAAACGTTTTGTAAGTAAAATGATAGTTTCTCCTTTCTATTGATTGGTACTAAGAGTACTTAGTCTAACTCATCGTTTATGTGAATATATCACAAAATAAAGTAAATAGGAAAAATATAACCATGTAAGTGTTATCCCTGGTTACCAGGACTAACACGCCATCGCAATATGCGACATGTATAACCTAATGAACATCCGAAGATTGTCCAATTGTCCTCTGTAGCAGCAGCAGGTTGGAGGAAGGGTTAGTCCCGTGGCCGACTCCTAATACAAGCGTTAACCTAATGATCATCCGAAGATTTTCATCTCATCCACTGTTGCAACAGCAGGATGGAGGGATGGTTAGTCTCGTTACTGACTACTAATATAAGTAACAACCTTAGACATCCATAGATGTTCATCACCCAGTGTTGCTAACAACTGTGTTCCGGAATGGTTAGTCCCGTCTAGACATCCCGTCAAACAGGGATAGGCAGGAAAATTTACACAGAAGGTACGAATAAATCTTCCTAATATAAGTGATAACCTTAGACATCCGTAGATGTTCATCTCCCAGTGTTACTAACAGTTGGGTTCCGGAATGGTTATTGCCCCCGCTAAATCATGATTGAATGTCTCATTTTCCTCTTTCTTCTTTCTCGTCTTTGACACCATTCGTCTGATCATGGCTAAGACTCACTAACATTCTCTTTGCCAGCAGGCTCCCACTTGCTGGTTCCGGGCTTGCTGGCCTATAATCCAGATTGATCTATTCAGATTGAGGAAACACCGAGTTTAGGTCTTCTTTCTATGCCCCAACTGGAGAAACTCTGAGATTTCTCACTATTCGTATGAAAATGGGGAAACAGTCTTTCGGTTAGTCCCGTCTAGACATCCTGTCGAACAGGGATAGGCAGGAAAATTTACACAGAAGGTACGAATAAATCTTCCTAATAACTCTAGGTACAAGTATCCAGGTAAGTGAATACAAGATAATATATCTAAGTAATAGTACTCCTATATGGTATTCATGTAAGCGTATTCAGATAAATGTATCTATGTAAACGTACTCATGTATCATGTAATCCTAGGTAAATGTACTCATGTATCATGTAAGCATATGTAAGTGTACTCGTATAGACTCATGAATAAACTGACTCCTGTGTGATTCCTTGTAATAGGAATAATGTTTGATATCTTCTAAATATCCCTATCATAGATAACTGAAAGGTAATTGGTTGTTCAAGTAGGTTTATACACTCTTACTACCCAAGAGTGTTGGAAACTAAATGAAGGGTGAAAACTATAATCTCTAACATATATATGAACATATGCGTATAAGTATAGTTTGGTTCAAGAAGGTAAAAATAATGGTTTTCCAAGATATCTAGGAGTTTTGAACAATAATTAAGAGTGACTTTATGTAATTTTAATAAACATTTCAAAACTAATACTTTTGTTATCAAGGTATTTTAAAGATAGAAAACCATTTCATGCATCACATTTTGTAGTATGTGAAATCTGTTGAATGAAAACACAGTTATAAAATACATATAGATGATTTAATAACATGTTGTTTTCTACTTGTACCCCCCCCCCCATTAAAGCATTTAAAATCATTGAAAACATTGATTAGGGGTATGAACTCACCTGTAGATGGTGGTTCGGATGAACTGGACGGTGTAGGATTGTTAGGTGTCAAGTGAGGACTTGTACACACACTACGATCCTACTAAACATATAATCACACATATATGCACTCAATTAGTCTCAAATTACTAATTGATAATGTTAAGACATCCTAGACATAATAAACACTTTATATAAGTGTTTTAAGCCCTAAGGATTGCATCTAAGCTATTGTGGGACAAGGTACTTAGGTTTAGGGTTCCAAAGGACCCCATATATGAGTTTACTCTCCATATACCATCACACATGGAGTTTACGGTTGTAAACTCTTGAGTTTACGGCCGTAAACTCCAAGACTCAATGTCTTTGGTTGTTTTAAGGTGTTAAATAATACCTAGAATTATTCCAACTTGGTGGTTAAGTCCTTGGAAGGGTTTAAGGCATAGAAACACTCCTTTGAGGAGTTTACGGCCCTAAGGACATTTCCCTTAGAGTTTGCGGCCATAAACTCTTAAGGATGGGTGTTTTTTTGATGCTTTCAAGTCTCTTGCACAAGTGGTATATGTTATAGACTTTTATTCCAAGCATATGAAGGCCTTAGGCATACTTTTGTGCCTTTGTTTGATGTTCACGGCCCAAGAACCTTATTAGGGCCGTGAACTCACTAAAAGGGGTGATTTTGATGAGTTTTTGTCCTTCAATTAAGTGGGAACAATTCCATGTAAATGTCTAGGGCTTTAGGTGCCTTAAAAGCACCCTTTGATCTATTTTATTGGAGTTCACGGTCCAAGATCCTCTTGGGCTGTGAACTCCCTTGTGTTTGTGTTTCTTGGTTGTTTTCTTGTCCCTAATACACATATAAATGAGTCTAAGGTAGTAGCATAACACAAGGGTCGGTCTAGGCTTTGTTTCGGGAGTTTACCGCCCAAGAACACCTTGGGGAGTAAACTCCTAAATCTAGTGATTTAGCCTTCTAAATCATGTTATAAACACATATTAAGCTTTCTAACACTACTAGAAAGAGGTACTCACGATTTGGGATAAAAACCCGAAGATCCGTGAGAGAGAAAATTGCTTTTTCTCTAGTTGGAAATGCGAATAATGAATGAATTTGGTTCAGAATTCTATTTATAGTCCTGAGAATATTTTGGCAGAAAATATTTTTATTCCCGAAATGATCTCTAATATAATAGAGTGTTGGAATAACAGTGTTGCACTAACCCTAGTGCACCCACTCTCCTGATATTTCCTGAAGTGTAAACCCTAAATTACTCAAACTTAGACGAAAAAGTCTGAAAATTAACTGTGACTGCTATAACTTCTATTGAAGTGATATAGTTTGTACAAAATGGAAATTTCGGGTTGTCACATTTGACCATTGAATATATATTAATATAAGCTTTCAAGACCAATTTGACTAGCCCAATCACCAAATCCAACCCACTCCCTCTAGTCCAAGCCTTTGATCTAATTAGTAAACAATTAGTAAGAGGCTTTTTAAGGGAGTATAAGTTTCCTCTTTCTTCCAATGTGGGACAAGTCCCAAAGAGAGTGTTTTCCATTTAACAAAGTTCCAACAATACCCCACATTATCTATTCAAACTCCAATAATACCCCACATTTGAATAGAAAATAAGTGAACTTTGATATTCAAATAAGGGAAGTAAGATATGACATGCATCTGAATAAGTGTTGTAAAACTTGAACCTTTCATAGTGAGTACTACTTGGATCTACTTTGTGGGTAGTGAACTAGATTCTTGAACTAACCACTTTTTATAGTAGAATAAAAAACAAGAAGTATCACACATATCATAGCTAAGCATAGATCATTTCTTACCGTGGTGTTCATTTCGGTCGTGAACAATCCTTTCTTCATGAGACTTTTAGAGAGCTTAGCCATATCAGCTCCCAAAGATGCGACCTCACATCCATCTCACATAGGTAATGCTAATCTGGAACAATCCGTACTTATTCCACTATGAACGCTATCAGCATTATTAAGAATAAAGAATTCATCCCAATATCATCAACGGAAAAACACGAAATAAATATCATAGGAGTGAGCATACCTTTATGTTAGTGCTTCTTTGAATCTTCCCCAACTAGTTGTCCTATTGAACCTAGACCATGGGATCTCCAATGTTGCTAGGTTAGGTTTCCGCCAGGTGGTGACTCATTGTGTTGGCTTTAAGCCCATTCCCCTCGATGTGAAGAGAACTTGCTCTCTGCTAAAGCCTTTTCTCAAGGGATCAGCTATATTTTCCTTTGACTTTATGTAACTAATAGAAATGATTCCATTCTTCAGCAAGTCTCTTATTGTAATATATATGCGCCTGATGTGTCTCGACTTGCCATTGTATATATGACTTTGTGCTCTAGTAAGAGCAGCCATACTATCACAATGTATGCCAATGGCAATAACAGGTTGAGGCCACAGAGGAATACCTTCTAGGAAGATTTTAAGCCATTCAGCTTCTTCAGCAGCTTTGTCTAAAGCAACAAACTCTGCTTCCATTGTAGAACGAGTATTCACAATTTGCTTAAATGATTTCAAAGAGATAGCAGCTCCACCAAGAGTGAACACATATCCACTTGTGGATTTTGCCTCAGAAGTATTGGAAATCCAATTTGCATCACAATAACCTTCAACAACAGGAGGATATTTCGTGTAATGTAGTCCATAGTTCATTGTATGCTTTAAATATCTAAGCACTCTCACTAATGCATACCAATTATCTTTCCCAGGATTGTGGGAGTAACGACTCAATCTACTTACACTATAAGCCAAGTCCGGTCTAGTACAATTCATAATATACGTTAAGCTACCAAGAACTAGAGTATATTCTAACTGAGCTACAGTATCACCTTTATTCTTCTTTAGATGACTAGAAGCATCAAATGGGGTGACAACCGGCTTGTCATCATAGTGTCCAAACTTCTTGAGTACACTTTCAATATAATGGGACTGAGTAAGAGTATAACCATCTGGTCTTCTTTGAACTCTTACACCAAGGATCACATCTACTACTCCCAAGTCTTTCATGGAAAAGGAGGAGTGTAGCATTTTCTTGGTTTGATTGATCACATCCAAATTAGTACCCATTATAAGCATATCATCCACATACAAGCATATGATGACATAAGCATTCTTGTATTGTTTGACATAAACACATTTATCACATTCATTTATTCTAAATCCATTAGAGAGTAATGTGTTGTCAAACTTCTCATGCCATTGCTTTGGAGCCTGTTTTAGTCCATAAAGTGCTCTAACTAACTTACAGACTTTGTTTTCTTGACCTTTAACCACAAACCCTTCAGGTTGATTCATATATATCTCTTCATCTAGTTCACCATACAAGAAGGCAGTTTTCACATCCATTTGGTGTATTTCCAAATTATGAATGGCTGCAATTGCTACTAATGTACAAATTGATGTAATTCTTGTAACAGGTGAATAGGTGTCAAAGAAGTCTTGACCCTCTTTTTGACGATACCCTTTAGCTACTAAACGAGCTTTGTACTTCTCAATGGTACCATCAGGTCTAAACTTCTTCTTGAATATCCATTTGTGCCCAATTGGTTTTTGCCCAGGTGGCAAATCTACCAATTTCCAAGTGTTATTTTGCACAATGGAGTCAATCTCACTTTTGATTGCCTCTTTCCAGTAAGGAGCTTCAGAGGAGTCCATAGCTTCCTTATATGTTTTTCGTTCTTTATTCACTACATAGGTCATGTAATCAGGTCCAAAATCTTTGGCTATTTTGCCCCGTTTGCTTCTTCTAGGTTCTAAGTTCTCTTCTTGAACCTTTGAAGAATTCTCTTTATTTGATTGTAAACTTTTGTCTGGAATTGTATCATTCAGTCCATCATCTAGAGGTCTTTTCCTAGAGCAGGTAACCTCTTTCCCTTTAACATTAAAAGGAAAAATATTTTCAAAGAATTCAGCCTCTACTGATTCCATGATGGTTTGGTTATGGATCTCATCAACATGTGATTTATACACAAGAAACCTGTATGCTGCACTATTCATGGCAGGGCCAAGATAGATGCAATCTATGGTTTTTGGTCCAAGTTTAGTCCTCTTAGGAAGAGGTACTTGTACCTTAGCAAGGCAACCCCACACTTTCATCCTTTTATAAGTGGGTAACCTCCCTTTCCACAGATGATAGGGTGATTTATCACTCTTTTTATGAGGAATTCTATTAAGTATTGTATTTGCTACAAGACATGCTTCTCCCCATAGATTATGTGGTGCTCCAGAAGTAATTAACATTGAATTAATCATGTTTTTCAATGTTCTATCCTTTCTTTCTGCCACTCCATTTTGTTGAGGAGTATATGGAGCAGTTGTTTGATGTATAATACCATTTAAAGAACAAAATTCAGCAAAGTCTTTGGATTCATATTCTCCTCCTCGATCATACCTTAGAATTTTGATCTTTTTGTCAAGTTGATTTTCAACTTCAGCCTTGTAATTTTTAAAATAGTTCAAGGCTTCATCTTTGGTATTTAACAAATAAATATAACAATACTTGCTGCAATCATCAATAAAAGATATATAATAATTCTTTCCTCCTCTTGTAGGTGTTGCTCTAAAATCACATAAATCAGAGTGGATTAAGCCAAGTATTTCATTAGATTTTTCAACTGATTTATGAGGATGTTGTGAAAAATTTGATTCTACACAAACCTCACATTTTATGTTTTTATCTAATGAACATTTTGGTAACATGCCAAGTTTTGCCATTCTTTGAATAAAACGAAAATTGACATGTCCCAAACGAGAATGCCACAAAATTGAAGGATCATGCATATACATAGAAGAGGGGCTAGTAGTTCCCATCATTGCATTAGCATTAATATTGGTTACATCATTGTTTGGTGTTTCAACACCATAGTATAAAGGTAAGACACTGACTTTGAAGAGACCCTCACTAAGGTATCCCTTCGCAACATACATCCCACTCTTGGTGAGAACAAACTTATCAGATTCAAATACAAGTTTGAAACCTTTGTTACTAAGAATTGGACCAGAAATCAAATTCTTAGTAATTTCAGGAACATGCAAGACATCACATAAAACAAGTTCTTTTTCAGAAGTCAATTATAGTTTCACTTTTCCCTTTCCTTCAACTTTTGCAGTAGAGCCATTCCCCATAAACATTGGTTCTGAATCCAAGACTTTCTGGTATGTAGAAAACATGGTTCGGGAGTTGCAAATGTGCCTTGTGGCTCTAGTATCAATCTACCAATCCACACAATTGCTAACCATGTTCGTTTGAATCACAGCAACAAATTGATTTGGTGATTCAACCATGTTGGCTTGACCAGCATTTCCTCCACCGGAATTGCCACCATTGTTTCCATTGTTCCCTCCATTGTTTCCTCCATTATTTCCTCCTTGACCCCTCCTGAATCTGCAATCTTTGGCCTTGTGTCTAGTTTTGCCACAAACATAGCATGGACCAGAATTCTTCTTGAAATTCTTCTTGTTTGGGCCATGGTTTTTGCCATCTTTGGAAGACTTTTTGGAGCCGTGCTTCCCTTTCTTGTTGTTGTGCTTTGTCCTTGAACTACTTGCTTCTCCAACAAAATTTGCACTTGGTTCCAAGGAATTTGCATCTGCCTTCTCATTCAATCTATTATCTTCTTCCACACGAATTCTCAACACAAGTTGCTCAAAACTCATGTCATCAGTTAAGTGTTTAAGATACAGTTTGAAATTCTTCCAAGAAGGAGGAAGTTTTTCAATGATTGAACCAACAAGAAAGTTAGAGTTTATGCCCATACCTTCAACTTCAAGATCATGTGCAATGAATTGAATTTCCTCCACCTGTTTGAGGACAAATTTGGTATCCACCATCTTGAAATTCATGAACTTTCCAATCACGAATTTCTTGGAACATGCCACTTCTGTTTTGTATTTCTTTTCCAGTGATTCCCATATCTCTCTTGCAGTAGTGATGGTAGAGTAGATATCATAGAGGGAATCATCCAGGGCATTTAGAATATAATTTCTGCAATTATATTCATTTGTGTTCCAAGTTTCCACACCCCTTTGATGTTCTGCCAATTGGGCTGCAGTGGGTGGTGTTGTTCCTTCTGCAGTGGTTACGCCAGTAGGAGGAGAGGGAGAATCATCAGTGAGAACATTGGAAACATGAAGAGTTGTTAGATAAAACAACATCTTATGTTGCCATCTCCGGAAATCTGAGCCTTTGAATTTCTCAGGCTTTTCCACATGTGTTTTGATGACAGAATTTTGATCCATTCTTCACTCTTTGAATTTATGTCGTAGATTGTTATGACAGAAGTATACAATCAACAAGATTACTAGAAATAAAACAAACGAAATTGAAATATATATATATATATATATATATATATATATATATATATATATATATATATATATATATATATATATGAATTATACAAGAATCGGTTTACAGAAAAAAATACTTGATGGTTTATGTGTACAATAGAAACACAAAAAACGAAATTATGTAGATTGAGGCCTGCAAATTGCAGTGTCCTAAGACAGAAATTTCCCTGGTAGGGATCTGTCTAAAGGATACAACAATCAACCAAGAACTTCTCTTGATTCTGACGAAATTCTCTACGTTCCCTTCATTGTATTTGGAGTACGAAATTATAAGAGGAATCTATATGCAATTTTTCTGAACCCGAAATCTGGTCTTTGGTGATCTATTTATACATATAGATTAACAGGTTTTTTCCCTCCAAAACTGCTAACCAAAAATAACTGTCAAAACAGTTAAAACGAATTTAACAGATTTTTAATATATTATAAAAGTCAAAATCGGAATTAATATATATATATATATATATATATATATATATATATATATATATATATATATATATATATAATATTATAACTAGTCAATGAGACCCCAAGAGCCCCAAGGTCCAAGGCCAATCTTTGAGCATTAAATATATATATTAATATAAGCTTTCAAGACCAATTTGACTAGCCCAATCACCAAATCCAACCCACTCCCTCTAGTCCAAGCCTTTGATCTAATTAGTAAACAATTAGTAAGAGGCTTTTTAAGGGAGTATAAGTTTCCTCTTTCTTCCAATGTGGGACAAGTCCCAAAGAGAGTGTTTTCCATTTAACAAAGTTCCAACAAGAACTTAGTAGTTCAAGCACTTGGTATTAACCATTAGATATAATTGGATCTTTAAGAAGTGACAAGCATGGATAGGAACAATCACATAATCAAACCAAGATAGGTTGTGAAGGATGTGCAAGCTTAATAAGGTTATTTATGGACCGAAATAAGCATCTTTAAGTGCGATCATTATTTCAATGAGAAAGTTCAAAGTGTTTTAATTTCGAGAAATAGAGATCAGCCATACATATGTCAAAGCTAGTTGGAGTAATTGGAAACGTTGTTTAAATTAGGAAGTTCAAGGAGTTTGAATTTCAAGAAACATAGATAAACAATATATATATATATATATATATATATATATATATATATATATATATATATATATGTTAATGTTAGTGGGAGCATTGTAGTCACCCTTGTATTGTACATAGATAATCTACGATTCATAGGAAACTATGTTCTAACTTAGCAAGTGTAAAAGCTTGGCTTGGTATGAGACTTGTTTCGCTCTGATATACATGGGAGATACAAAACATGTACATAATAAGGATCTATGGAGATAGATCAAAGTGATTCGTTGGATTAAGCCAAAGTACATGGACTCTTGAGAAAACTCAACATCTTGAACATGGAAAGGTTCATGCTTAATATGGCACGAAATTATGCAATGATAATGTCGTAGTTTTACTACTGAGCTAGAGGAATTGAGTCGTGTCCCAGATGCTCCTGCTATGGGATCGATCATACATGCCATGTGATGTACCAGATCTGATGACTCGTATGTCTTGAGCATGGCAAGTTGTATTTGATCAATTTGGCAAGAATCAACGAATCTAGAACAAGAACATTCTTAAATGTCCTAGGAGGACAGAGGAAATGATCTTGATAGTATGGAAGAGATCATTGTAAGAGTTACATTGATGCTAAGTTCCACACTGATAAAAACGATTTCGTTCGCAGTCGGAATTCGTGCATTTATTGAATGGTGATGTATTAGCATGGAAGAGTACCACGTAGTACATCATAGTGGACTTAACAAACTTAGAGTATATTAGAGAGAGAGAGAGAGAGAGAGACATTAACGTAATTTATTAAAAGTAAGGGTACAAATATCCTTTTCTCAAAATTTAACAAGCTAATCTAACAGCGTTACTAGGTGGACCGAAATTGAAAAAATAGGAAACCTTAGAGACAAAATTGATACAAATAAAAAACTGAGTAAAATTGTGATATCTCTTAAACCACAAGGATCATTTCTGAAATTTAGTCTATCCTTAAAGTTCAAGCAAGCTAAATTCAACTATAATGACAAAGAGACGTACTAGATGATGGCAAATAACTACTAGATACCACATTAAAATAAGATAGATATAGATAATAGAGTTGGTTTTTGTTTCACTAATTTGGAAAACTATGCAACCACGACGAGTTTTAATTCTTTCGAACTCTGTCATGTCCTTTATTGCCATCAACCTTTTAATTTAAGCAAATTTCTTATCACATCCTTAAAGGCAGTTTCCATTCCGAGGAAAGAAGGCATAGGCAGGATACAGAAGATTGTAAAAGTCATGAAAGAATGAAAGATGCATTAAATACTCAAGGAGAGAAGACATGTCATGATGAGTTTTTAATATTTTCAAGAAAGAGACCAAGTGTTATGTTTACTTAGACATGTGACTTGGTTTGATAGATAATTAACCTTTTACTTTTTATGAAAGAAACACAAAAAAAATTAAGCCACGATGATACAGATTTAATGAATATTTTTGGACTTCTTGATACTTATTAGTATCTTAAATCAAATGCTTTTCTATTATGTTCTGCTTATTGCCTCTTCATCGGCGATAAACAATAAAAGGTCTACCGCATGATTTACTCGTATCTATAGATTCCCCTAGTAGTAAGTTGAACACGCAAGAGCAGTACACGATCACTTGCCAACGTTTACATTCATTTTTTTAGATCACCAGACAAATTTACATTACCCAAATTAGTGTAACTATTACATGACAAAAATCGATTGAGACCGTTTTATATTCATAACCATTTATATGAAAGAAATCATTATCTACTCTAATTATCATACTCTATATAGAAATAAAATAAATAATAATGAATTGTTCAGAAATCTTATACATAAACATTATTCTACTTGCTTTTTACTGGACGTAAATGTGTGGCATATAAGCTAGTGCTATCTTAAAAAGCTTTTACGATGCTACATCATATGACATATCCAATGCATTTACTTTCAAAAAGCAACACTCGGTGTTTTTAATTCGCAATGAATTTTCACCCTAATAAGACATTCAGAGAGTGTACCCTATGGCTGATAGATGGTCTCACTTTTCTTGTTAGCCGGTGCTTTAATTGTATTATTGGTACCTCACTAAGAAATTGGTTGGTATTTTGGTACAAAAGTGTAAACGGTAAAGAATTATATTGTTTAAAAGGGATATTAGTGAAAATGCATATTTATTGGTGTAACAGATGCATGAATTTTGTACAATCGAACTCATAAAAGTATGGTTCCCTCTCTTATCAGTCAAGGTTTCTGAGTCTATCCGAAGCCGCTAACTTCGTATAACAATAAATTAGAAGAAATACTTCATTATGGCATTATGAACGTAGTAACTTGCGTTTTCTTTGAAAGGGAAATAAGTAAAGCGAGAAAACGAACTTTGGAGTATCCAGATTCAGTATAGAAAAGAAAGTAATGATTCCCACTCGACTAAATCTCTCTAAATGTGGTCTCAAAAGGAATTTGTGTCGGATGGCCATTTCAATGGCCCTGAAAAATGGAGCTGGGCTAGAATAGCACTTTGGTGGAATTCCAGTTGGCCTAGAGTGTCAATCTAATACCAAAACACTAATACCAAAAGATACGAATCTATGTGTATCTAGGGTGAGATTCAATAGAAATCATAATTAATAAGGAATCAAAAAATCAATGGTTAGCGTCGAAATTTAAAGTGATCAACAGTACAGAAAAAGAATGTACATTTGTACATTCGACGTACATATGAATCCACATCTTTACCAAAAAAGCCACTTTTTTTTGGTTTAAATTTCTTTTTAAACGAAAAAAAACATAATATACTTATTTTACGATTTTTTATAATTTTTCCATAGAGATCCATGGTGATATATATAAAAAACAAATTTTTTTTTCGAAAAAAACTTACTTCGTTTTGTTGTTTTTTTTTTCAATATTTAAGTTTATTTTTATAAAAAATCCAATTATACGAAAAATATCAATTTTTAGTCCTGTTTTAATACACGTCATCAACGTTTTTACAAAAAAAAAAAACTCGATTAATTCAAATTCACATTGTGAATCTAAACTGTAACTATTTCAATTTTAACATTTACAATGTGAATCTGACATACTATTATTCATATTGTGAATTGCTCAGATTCACAATGTGAATCTCTATAATTTTTTTTTTAACATCAATATAAACTTATGCTTAAAGAGTACAAAAAAAAAACATGTATTTTGATATATTTATTAAACTTTTTGGATAACAAATATGCCTTAACTTTTCAAAAAACAAAGAAATGAAGTAGGTTTTTCTTTAAAAAAAATCATTATTTTGTATATACATATGGATCTTTATAGAAAAAGGGCGAAAAATCATGAAAAATTGCATATTCGATTTTTTGTTTCGATAAAAAACACAACATAAAAAAATTTAAATGAAAAAAAAAAAATAAAGTGAATTTTGTTATAATCTAGTGGATGTACGTCTATTATAAAAGTCTACAATAATTTCTTTTGCTGTTGATCACTTTAAATTCCAACGTTTTCGATTGGTTCCTTGATTAATAATCATTATCTATTGAATTTTAGTATATATATATATATATATATATATATATATATATATATATATATATATATTAATTCATTTGAGATTAAAATAAAATTAAAGATGTTTAGATTGTTCCATAGTCATTTTGATTATCCGATCTTATTTGAACAAATGTATGTGGTGGCATACTTTTAATTATTGTTGAATTCTGAAAGTTAATGGCGTTAGGTTGGTTGGTTAGTGCTATTGTCATCATTTTACACATATATCAAATGGTATGCGCAGGGATTATGACCAAGGCTACGACGATACAGTAACCGTCAACATCCTTTCTCGTTCAAAATGTCCAACCCTATTTCCCTTCTTTATCACATTAAGCCCTAGATTTCAGTTGTTATTTCTCCAAATTAATTCAAAAATTCAGTAATGTCTTTACAAGAACATCCTAACAAAATCGCATCCTCGTTACTCGAAATGATGTATTAGAATTCGATTATTTTCTCATTTTATTAATAACGCATGTTTGTTTTAAGTAGTTAATTATAGCTTTTTTGTTCATAATGACGATTTTTGTTTTGATTAAGTAGTTTTTTCGTCACTTGTTACTTGATTTTGATGTTTTTCCCGTTTACAGTGTATATGTTTTTATTTATGTTTGTTTATGGTGATTTTTGTTATAAGCAGTTTTTTATATCTTTACATATAAGGATTTCAAAAGAAAATATGTTCGAAAAAAGTTCAAAAAAACAAAAAATTTTGAAGGCTGCAAAAGTAGGGCTATACGGAAAGATACAGTTGAAAAAATTGATTTTCAAAGAGGTTTCTTTTATGTTTTTTATTTATATTCTTTTATTCTTATTCTTTTTATTCATAACTAATGATGTTCATTTTTATTTATAATCAAACTGATTTTGTCATTTTGTATTTCTATATAACCAACATGAATATAAAGATGTTTCCCGCGATGGTAAAGAGAAAAAGTCAAAGAAATGAAATGATAAAGGTAGGTGATGTAATCACAAAATGATTTTGTGACTATTTAAATGAAATGATATTTTATAGTTTTAGTTATATGTTTGTAGGTAGTTCTAATCATAAATGATTATATATATTTGTTTTTGTATGAAACCAATCTAATTTTGAAGACGATTCTCCACAATTTGAAGATAAAGGGCGAAAAAAACTAATGATAAAAGTATGTTTTTATAATCACTAGTGATTGTGTGAGTTAAAATTGTGTTTTATTAATCATATGAATATTCGTTATGTATTAATAACTAATTATTTAAATATTTTATCTCGTAAATGCTTCTGTTTATGAAAAAGAACTTCCAGAAGTTTTAGGGAAAAAGTCCAAGATTAAAAATGATAACGGTGTGTTTTTACAATCATAAGTATTATGTTTCTTAATTTGTAACTGACTATGTGTATTTCTTTTTCTTTTTTACTAACACTATGTATGTAAAAGTATTTGTAGTTGAAAAAGAAAATATTAAAAAGAAGGTATCAATAGAAAGCTTAAGACAGACAAAATCATTTTTTTTAAAAAAAAAAGGCTAAGGAAGCAATTGAAACCCGATCAAAGGAATCTAAAAAAACAAAGATTATTGAAGAACCAAGTGAGAAATTGACGGTTAAGAGAAAGAAATTAGTTTTGGAGAAGGTCAATATCTTAAGTATGAAACGTGAACTATCTGATGAAGATAATTCTAATTTTAAGAGGTGTCATGACTCTTCAAAGAAACCAAAGAAGGAAGCCAAAGTCGTAAAAAAAAAAGAAAAAAGTTGATGTGATAAAATAATTTCCTTCGATGAACAACAAATTCTCAACAACGTCATTTTTGGGTGTTATTCAGGATTTAAGTAGAGAACATAATGGGTGTGTTAGGGCTATGGGATTTGGGAGTTTTCTTGGGATGAAGATGATTGATGTACCATTAAACATTTGTTTATTATGTTATTGATCATTTTAATTTTGAAAGTTTGAAGGTGGAGTTTGAGAATTTTCAAGTAAGTGTTAACAGAAAGTCTTTTCATGAGATGTTAGGATTACCATTTGGTGGTACATTACTATCAAGCTTGGATTAAATTTCGGAACAAGATCAAGTGTAACATCCTCTAATTTTTAAAAACAAAAAGAAAATTTCCTTATACTTTAAAAATAGAGTAAATTACACGAATGGTCCCTATGGTTTGGGATAATTTTCGTGATTGGTCCCTAACTTATTTTTTTAACTCGGAAGGTCCCTGTTGTTTGTTTTTGTTATGCGTTTGCTCTCTACTATTTGTTTTGTTACGTGCTTGGTCTCTATCTTAGCTAAAATGACTATTATTTAAATATAAAAAAATGTTAGGGTAGGTCAGGTAATGTGAGGAGATGGGGTTGGGGGTGTGTTTATTTAAATATACTAAAAAAATCAAGTGCAAAATAGTCTTTTTAGGTAAGAAAGCGACCAAGCGCGTAACAAAAACAAACAATAGGGACCTTCCGAGTTAAAAAAATAAGTTAGGGACCAAACACGCAAATTACCCTAAACCATAGGAACCATTCGTGTAATTTACTCTTAAAAATAATGATACTTTATTTGCAAAAACTCCTAGTAAAAAAATCTTTTGAATACAAGTTTGTCGCAAACAAAATCCTAAGGATATTATAGTCAATACAGATACATAAGTTACATCGTAAAGATCTAATGGTCATGAATACGGTTGTAGTCTTTCTCTTAATCACTAAACATTCTAATCAAGTCCAAGTGGCTTAAATCTTGATACCTGTGATGCATACAAACTGAGTGGGTCAGGATGGAAAACCTGGTGAGTACATAAGGATGTCAAGCTGACAACGTTATAATACCTGTGAGTATATATATACCTGTGATGCATACATACTGAGTGGGTCAGGATGAAAAATCTGGTGAGTACATACGGATTTCAAGCTGACAATGTTATAATATATATATATATATATATATATATATATATATATATATATATATTAATCTTATAAAACAACCATTGTCAAACAACATATAGATATATTTACAATTTAAATATGTATAAAATCTCATACATGTACATACCCACCCCAATCGATGCTTATAGATCTTAGTCCACGATTATTAAGAAGATAAACCGTTTAATAGCAAGGGTGTTACTACACTACTAGGGGCTTCCTTGGTTGGTGAAAGTCATAAAGGCACTCGGGCCATCAAAGTATTTCATGAATATGGTATCCCATTTCATTTACATTAGTGGGTTAAGAATCCATACTAGCAACTTAATTCACAAGACCATCGTAAATGATCAATTGTTTTCATCTTACTCTGGGAGATGACCAGACATAGCATTATAGTTGCCTGATCTGGACCCACTATTTCTGGTTGTCCAAAAAGGAATACGATTTGTACACCAATAAGTATTTTTGTACCATGAACATCGGAAAGTGAGAATGAACAGAACTTTACTCTACGTTCCTAACGTATACACAATACACACATATCCATAATGAGACTACCCGATATAAAAAATAATTGAAGTTGGTATCTATAATAAGTCTTTATCTCATTAGCGGACAAAACTACTAAGCTCCCAATACCAACTCTATTTAGACACCACTTTCATATCTTTGTGTGTGTGTGTGTGTGTGTGTATATATATATATATATAAGAGTTATTAGGTATTAGTATACTTTTATCTTTTTCTTTGTAATATTTCTATTATTATTATTATCCTACAACAGTAGATGTATGTTTTAACACATATAGATGCATATATGGTTCACATATTATATATACTCATATACATTTCTAACAGATATTCTAGGCAACAAGCATATAGCTCACATATTAACTTTTTAATAGCTATTTAATTAATACTTGTACTAAAATCTGATGGGTTTTGGTCCTAAGAACATCCTATGTGCTCATACAAACCCTAATGCTTGGATCTAGGTTTCTCTATTGTACATGCAAGTTATCCAAGACTATAAACCCTAGTTCTAGCATTTATGTAATCATATTAACATGAGAATAGGTTTAAGATGTTACCTTGATTGTTATGAAGTAATAACAATCCCAAATCTCCTTGTATTGACTTTAGAAAGCATAGAGTCACAATTATCACTCCTTTAATGGTTCAGAAACACCATAAGCAAGAGGATGAAGAGGAGAGAGGTTAGAGGCTGCCCAAAAACGTGTGAAACCCTAGAAGGTTGCTTGTCCACGTTTTTGGTCCTTAAGGGGTCTATATATAGTGAGGCAATTAGGGTTATCTAACAAGGAAACCCGAATTTGGATTCTTAAGCCCTAAGCAACCCATGGAGCCCTTTCCTTAAGGCCTTGGACGATTTCATATGGGCTTCCCCCATAGACTTCGTCCACCTTATACACTAATCCAGACCCTTAGACACTAATCCAACAGTCTCCCACTTGGATAAGTCTAACAACTATTCTGCGTATGACTTCAGATCCTGATCTGGAATCGTAGCTTTCCAAAGCCGCTGTCAACTCTGATCATATCAGATACGCGTTTCCTTAGATAAGGGATCATATATTCCTCCATTGTAGATATCATATGAGATACGATTTCAAATCATTCTCTTTGTACTATATCTCGATTTCCGATTTATGACGACTAACTAACTGAACAAATCAAATTAGCCCTAGCCCGGCCGAGCATTTACGTTTGTCATCACTAAATCATCGAGGGGCCCAAAGATATCGCTTTTATCCTACTCTGGATAAAAGGAACGGATAAACTTTGATACAATTCTTGCTTGCACTCACTCACCGAATCACACACAATAATATGTTTTATTGCAACAAGTTACTAGTGTGTTTGTATATTATCAATGTGCAACCGATTCGCAAGATACAACTCACACATCTTGGTTTCAAGAATATAAGATGTTATCGTCTCACCAATCACTCGTGATACAATTCATGGAGTGATCCAAGTGAGCGTGGGTTTAATCCAATGCTCAAATCATATTCATAAGCACTCATGAACGTTGCAGCAAACATTTGCTTATGTCTAATACTCTTTTAGAAATCCACACACCAATTCACGACAGTCTTCATTCATATCTACTTCCAACATATGAACGACTGTGGCCCGTTCGAATAATTCGATTATTCTTAATAAATTCAATTATTCTGGAAGTCAAAACATGCAAATGTGAAACACAAGAATAATAATCCAATATGGCCTCAAACCTTTGAGTATAAATAAAACTCCTTTTATTTATCACCATATCGATTACTCATTATTTCTTGTTTCGGGTAATCAACTTCTTACTTGAATTACTACACTTGTCCCATGCTCTTAGCATGCACACAATGTTTACCTATGGTTCTTATTTTGTGAAATAGATCACATTGAACACATTTCCAATCATACTTATTTCACAACTCCAAATCCTTTTAAGTGTAAGAATATCAAATACTTGCCACTTATAGTATATGCTAGATTCTAACACTTTATGCAATGATCCTTTTGTAATGTCACTGCACCAACGTCACAAAGACTACTGCCAATGATATTACAAAGTTCTCTATCGGAGATTGTTACAAGACAATTCCTTAGATACGATGTCTCTCACTCAAAGTACATTCCTTTGAACATCCTTTTGCATAAAAGTTTCTAATCTAGTCAAAGATTTTTCAATATTCAATTCCCAATATGGATACGCTTCCATATTTTCCATATGACAACTTATTCTTAATAGAATCTTATATATTCGTAATAATGTCAATATTGTCCATCCAATATCATGTTTCCAACTACTCACAAGCGACCAATCCTCGTCAAACTTTGGATTGTCCTTTGATAGTTGTTTAATTATTTTAGTCAAAACCAATTCTAGTCCTTTTTCCCTCTCAATGCGCTAGACATTTGGAAAATTTTAGAATGGTCAAACATTAAAGCATTTGCAATCGATCCTATACCCGAAGCGTATGGGACACGACGCATAATGTTTTATTTGCTATGTTCTCAAAATTCGAATTGTGCAGAGGAATGCCGTAATCATAATCGAAATTTTAAGAACACACTATGTACCCTTGACTACATTTATTAACATTTCTCAACCTAATCCTTTAGATTTGAAATGAAGCATAATATTCTCTCCCTTAATTATAGCAAAACAACTTTACAACCCTTACGACTTTGCAAGGTATAACTCTTGTTTTCTATAATTAATATTTCCAACTTGCAATACGTGCCTTAATAATCATACAATCATAACATTTATGCTCCCACTATCATGATGATTATTATAAACATAACACTTATGCTCCCACTATCTTCGACATGTATTCATAAACAACTTAACTTTCAGAAAAACAATGCTTATTGAATTTCTTAAGTTCATGTTTCTAATACTTAGTGCTTTGATAATCTTTTATCAGGGCTTCTTGAACTTATACACATTTGCCTTAGATAGTTTATATGTGTGTCTAAACAATTAAGACTAATTGCCAAGCCTCACAATTCAAATCATGGAAAGGGATACCGTAACCATAATTGAATTCGAGAATGCAATTTTACAATCACTATCTTCTTACAATCTTTCTTAGTGAAAGCAATTCCTCACAATCATTTTCATGAAGGAGGAAATCTTATGACACTTAGATTTAAATGGTGTATTTGTTCCTATCCATGTGAATTTGTCAAAACCAAAGTTTACGACAAATTCAAACTCATATGGATCGAACTTTCTTAATCTCGATTTCTTGCCTTATGGTAGCACAGCTGCCCACCATGTCTTCCAAGTAGTTAAGCAACTCACCTTTTCTTATCAATGTATTTTCCATTGATCAAGGTCCTTGCCTTTTATGCATTCAAATGAGAGCTCATATAACTCATATGCATAATTAACTCAATTGCAACGACATAGAAACAAAATGATGTCAACACGATAGGTTGTAAACCTCAACTCGTGTGCTAGTGATGATTGATAAGGTCTATTTGATTTGTTCTTGAAACTTTTCAAGACCATTAAGATTCCTACTGACTCCTTGACATATATGATCCTTTTGTCAATAAACATTTATTGACAAACAAATATTCAAGAGTTAGTGTAGCTTTTATCAAGACTCTTCATAAATTGGTTCTAGTTGGTCTTTGTCTTATCCAAGACATCACAACTTTCCACATTTGATGAATGTTATAAACCCTTAATACTTTTCACTCATTGTCACAATCTTAACTTTAAGACTTGTCATTGGAACGACGTATGATAGACTTCTTGATTTAACCATTTCTTCAATCCTTGATTCCTCTTCATAAACATACAATTGTGCTAAGATTTACTTACAGGATCAATTGAGATATGGTTCTTAATCATTAAGACCTATCATAAAGCATAAAAGGTACTCTCCCTTCTTCTTAGAATGGAGAAACTTTTATCTTTCTGCCTACTTGATTCTTCTTATTCATTCTGCTATTGATTTAAACATTTTCAATCAATTCAGAATTACACTTAATCTTGTAAGTATAATCATATTTACTAAACCTTTAGTAAATCATGACAAATATCTTCGTTACTCTTATGGTGGACTTGATCAACACGCAACTTTGTGTATTCGATCTCCAAGTCCTTCACTTGACACTTTGTCAATGAATTTGTCTAATTTCCAACTACGAAATTTCTCATTCATCATGCAACCAAGTTGCATGATTCCAAGTTTCTGTCCAATTGAAACTTGGGCGATGAGAAACTCTCCCTATTGACTTTCTATAAATAACATAATAAGAACCAAATCCATTATTGCTAATAATAGAAACATCCAAACATCAATTTTTCATATACGCCATTGCAAGGATAAATAAATAATATAAAATCAAAATTTATTTTATTGCGGAAAAATTTTGTCCTTACAATGTAATTCATTGAAAAACTATGCTAATGCATCTTTCTTAGCAATCTAATTCTAACTCTAAGTAGTAGCTCAAGATTCTAATCTTTAAGAAATGCGATCGAAATCCATTCCTTCACGGTTAGATTTTGCTCACTACTTCCCTTAAGCTTCCTTTCTTTTCTTCGATCTTACAAAACATCAATTGTAATCTTATCACATTATGTATTAAGAATCTAGAATAGAAGCTTAAAAGAGTTAGTTAATGGATTTTACCTATATCAGAGCCATACGTTTCGACTCTCCCATCTCTTAGATCTCTTAGGTAAATAGGTCAGCTTCGTCTCCAATGCCCTTTCTCTTGGCAATAAAAGCAGATTGACTCTCTTGGAACAGGACATGGAACTACTTCAGACATTGCCTTTCTCTTATAATCAAACTTTTCGATCATAGCATGTCTTTCGTTGCCATTGTCTGTATCCATAGAGGTCTTGAAGACAGATTCACCAATCAACTTTGCTTTTCTATTGCGCCAAACCATTGCGGATTCAGCAGCAATAAGCATATAGGTGAGATCTATAAGGTTCACGTCGCGGTTCATCATATAGTACTCTCTTACGAACTCACTATATGAGTTAGGAAGTGACTGAAGAACCCAATCAACAGCCATCTCCTCACAGACAACGGATCCCAACATTCTTAACCTATCAATGTGTGACTTTATCCCTAGGACGTGTGCACACACCGACTTTCCTTCTTTATGTTTACTTGCCAAAAGGGCTTGAGTGATCTTGAACTTTTCAAGCCTTTGAACTTGTGGGTTAGGTAGAATAATTTGAGGAGGAGGAGGAAGTGAAGTATGATCTCTTATTCCTCGATCGAATCGTGGAATATCATCTTCGTGTGGAATGCTTGTTCCATGGGATTTGGGAAAACCATAGTTGTCGAACTTTGACATCTACAATACGGGAGAAAACAAATTCAAGTTAGTTGATTGAATGAGTCCTTAGCAAATCACCCAAATGAGATACTAAGGCTAGGACCCAACACAATATTCTACAACTCGGGAGAGGGATGCCGTAACCCTAATTGCAGAATATTTGAAGGTAAGTGAATGACGATTCACTAATTTCCACCACGAAAAAGAAAAAGAATTTAAGTTTTAAATCTATGAAAACTCCTAGATCCTTTGAGATTCATTGAACTTTCAATGGCATGTTTAAATCTCGATATATCCCTCTTGTTTGTGACTGGGATGCCGAGGATCACAAAGCGGGTGTCAATAACCATGCAAACTTACATGGTGCCCTCACATGTTACAGTCACCTATTCGATGTGCCAGTAAACCAGACACGCTCCACCGAACTATGAAAAACATTGAGTCACCCTTTGCTACCTTTTCTTAGAACCATTTAGTGTGCCGGTAAACCACACACGCTCCACTAACGTCTTTGCAAGGGCACAAAGTGTAATTTCATGGATTTGCATCAATTTACTTTTGCCTAAGTAACTAAGATTGGGAATTTGATGAAAACATTTAGTTACTTTTATACTTCATTATGCTTATAACAGAAGGATTTGTCCTATACTACCCGTTCGGCTAACGACTCTCCACTAGTCAAGAGAGCGGTGGGTAAGAGTGGATACCCATTCAATCGCCATTTTATAGGCAATTTCCTTAAACACCCCTTATAGACTACCTTCATGAATGAGGCCTACTAAGGGTAAGACTGACTTTTACTCATAGATACATATAATGTTAGACTTTTAATGTTATATATATAGTGTAGGGTGTATTTTACACTTTTTAAAATACTAGGTGGTCTAATTTAACAATTATACTTTTAATTCAATTAAATTGTAAACATAAACTTTTATGGATTTATTAAACCTCTTTTAATTATACACCTTAATTAATTAATAAAACCATAATGGTGTGATTTGAACTTTTTCAAAACAATACTAGGGTTTTAGAATTTAACATTCCTAATTAAACTTTTAATCAACTTTTAAATTCCAAAACTTGAGGGCAAGTTTTGAAACATTTCAAAACATTAGGGTTTAGAATTTAAATATACATCAAAATTAAACAATTAATCAAAATTTCAATTCCAAAACTTGAGGGCATGTTTTGAAACCTTTTTCAAAACATTAGGGTTTTAACTATTTAAATTTCAAAACAACAAAACTTTTGGGTTCAAATTTAAACTATAAAACCTAAAGGGGAAAATATGAAACTTTTCATAACAACAAGGATCAAATAACAAATAATCATTTAATCACATAATTATCCATATTTGATTTATTTAATGATTTCTTGCAAAACAATTTACCAATTTAATCAAAATAATTAATCAATTATCACATAAGGAAACAATTATCTTATTAATTGATAAATATCTTCAATTAGATCAAGAATATAGTCAAATATATCATAAAATCGGATTTATATTGATCTAATATGACAAGGTAACTATCCCAAAGCAAAAACAGCAAGAAATCCCGAGATATGCTCCATCTGACGAGTTGACTCGTCGAGTCAGGCTTGGACTCGTCGAGTCTGCATGGACTCGGCGAGTTCAGCTATGGAATCGGCGAGTCCAGCCTCCAGAAACCAAAAAATCGAATTTTTTAACCATATCAAGCATCAATACAATAGAAACCATTCTAGGCTCTGATACCACTGATAGGTTTTGGTCCTAAGAACATCCTATGTGCTCATACAAACCCTAATGCTTGGATCTAGGTTTCTCTATTGTACATGCAAGCTATCCAAGACTATAAACCCTAATTCTAGCATTTATGTAATCATATTAACATGAGAATAGGTTTAAGATGTTACCTTGATTGTTATGAAGTAATAACAATCCCAAATCTCCTTGTATTGACTTTAGAAAGCATAGAGTCACAATTGTCACTCCTCTAATGGTTCACAAACACCATAAGCAACAGGATGAAGAGGAGAGAGGTTAGAGGCTGCCCAAAAAACGTGTGAAACCCTAGAAGGTTGCTTGTCCACGTTTTTGGTCCTTAAGGGGTCTATATATAGTGAGGCAATTAGGGTTATCTAACAAGGAAACCCTAATTAGGATGCTTAAGGCCTAAGCAACCCATGGAGCCCTTTCCTTAAGGCCTTGGACGATTTCATATGGGCTTCCCCCATAGAATTCGTCCACCTTATAATAAAAGGCAATCCATGGCACAAATTGCAATTATCTTATAATTACAATTCCAGTCCCTTAAGTTTAATTAATCTCTTTTAGTCACAAAACTAATTACCAATCAATTATTGACTAATATTAATTAAACAATATGATTTCTACTTTAATATACTATTCTCATAATATATTAATAAATCATATTTAATCCTTTCTCTCCATAATTCATCCTATTAAGTTGCTTTGGTGAAGGCAACCCAAAAGGACCATGCACCATCAGGTCAAGTACATACAAAAATAGTTATGGACTTAGACACTAATCCAACAAAATCATGTTCATGAAAGGGATTATGAACTTTCTTAACTTAGGTGGGTGACTGGTGATTTTGGCAGCGCATCGCCTAACACCTTCACCCTTCCCTTGATGTGACTTAGGTATGAATGTCACCAAGTCTTATTATATATTTCTAGGGACTAATGATAGTTAAGATTCCTCACTAGTCACAATGTCCAGTACATTGATCGAAGAGCTTGTAATCAACAGTTATTTGACACTGTAGGGCCTCACTAATATAGCCAGAACTAGGGAGCAAAAAAGGTCTAAGGGATAGAAAAGCTCTAAAGAGAATAAGAGGAAACTGGATGGAGAATGAGTAGAATTTCGATCAATTTATAGGGCTGAAAAGCAATATGTGCCGCTCACTTTGTCTGGGTACATTGGTCTTAGTGTCAGAAGGAGTGACTTGGAAGCTTTTGATTGGTGACACATCTCAAAATGCTATGGTGGGCCAAAAGTGTGCCACGCCTATTGTCTGTGTATGCTGCTGAAAATTTATATTTTCTTTAAAAACTCATGTCTACTTCATAGGAGATCCATTTTTGAAATTTTTATTTCCACCTGTAGCAATTGACGAGATCTACAAGTTTCCTTTAGACTCCTTTGGCTAATTCTCAATTTATTTTTGCTATATATTTTTAGTAGGCTTAGCCTGCTAAAGTCTATATATAATTCTTATCTTTTTCATATGGTATTCGTTCTCAACTGCTTTTTTTTATCGGCGCATACCTATTGACGAGATCTTCTACTCTCATTTAGATTTCTTTTTCGTAACAAGCAACTGATTTTAATTTCAGTTTCTGAGCCATATACTGCTACGATGAACTTTCGAAAAATCATAACTTCCTCTCATGAAGTCAAATTTAGGCGTTCTCTATATGCACACTCTTGTTTTAATGAATACTATGAATTTCATTTAGATCACTTAGGCTAATAAGTGATCTATCTAATATTCACCCTTTTATGAGGTGTGTAGCCATTACAGTTTAATCGTGAAAGTTAGTACATAACTTCTTCATATGAAGTCGGGTTTTAGAGTTGTTTATGTGCATGAAGACATTGTAACACCTGCTATAACATTGGCTAAGCTTATTTATCATAAATAATCTTCTATTAAAATGTCTTTTTATCACAAATTTATTAGTAAGGATTATATTATATAGTCTGGGACGCGCATGATTAATGATTATCCTTTTTAAGGATTCTTAATTATTATAATAAGTATTACTTATTATATTTTAAATGTCTAGCCCATATCTGTGGGCATTACAATTATTTCCTCCTTAATATGATTGCGCCCTAGAATCATCAGCAAAACAACGTTGTCCTCTCTCAATCCTGTAGTATGGACTTTCCTTAGTACTTGTTTCCACACAATATTATATTAACCGATTTCTTTCTGTTAAACACAAAACAATGTTTTAGATTCCTTTATGAGAACTAATCATCCTGCCGACCTAATTCCATATCATGAACTCTATTAATTATGGTATTCCTTTAGTGCTCTAATTACATCGAGTACCTTACCTAAACATTTCTCCTTTTCCCAAAAATGATGAACTTAAATGTTCTATGCCCTTTTCTAGTTTTGACCTTTGTTGAACTTCACGTTATCACTAACATAAGTAACCTAAGATGATTAGAGAATCGTCACTGATCCAAAATTCTCTACTTATTCTTGATAAATGATTCTACCAAAATATCCTCTATAGACCAATTCTTTATATATGAGATACCCAGGAAGGTATACTCTTATCAATTATGACCTATAACATAGTGTGGTCCTATTCAATCATGTGTTACATGATATTAAGATCTAAATTGAGATCGTTCCACTTACCTATAGGCATAGGTAAAGGTTAAAAGTTCGATTGTTATATTTTCCTTTTCTACTTCAAACAAAATTATCTAAAGTTAATAACTCTATTTAGTGTTGCAACTCTTCGGGATTCTTGGCGTCGGATGCATACTGGAGTTGCTTCTTGCATTCTTCCTTAATGGTTAGGGTTTCCCTAAATTTGGTTTGAACCCTCACTTTCATGCTACTTACTACCAATCAATACCCAAGATGGATTCGTCTCTATGGTTGGTAGTTTTCTTTCTTCTTGAAAGAAACTCATGATTGTCATAATGAGTTTAATATTTTTTATGCATAATGAGTGATCTTTTTATAAGACACAATCCTAGTTTGATCAAGATCATAACAATCGCCTACATTGTTCTACCAATATACATATGTAATAGATGGCATAAGAGGGTCGTACTAATAGCATCAATGATGGTTGCTGAAGTCAATATTTTTTTTCTTTCTCTTTCATTAGAAAATTAACTTGTCGTGCTCTACTTGACCATATTTAAGGTAACAAGGTATCATCTTATTACTAACATCCTTATGTGTATACATTTTATATTAATCATAACTCTTGCAACTTCCCAAAAGGAGTATCAAACTCTTGGACTTCTGCTGGAAGTGCTTATCTTGTATTTTTGTTGGGCATATGGTATATTTTCAGATGGATTACTTTTTAGAATTGTTCTTGTTTGATTTATGGGCATCCACAGAAGTTTGTGATGTGATGTGATTCGACAAAATGTGTTGTTTCAATGATCACTTTACAGGACTGTTTGGAAATAAACAAAACTACTTGTAATGGATAAAACATGTTGTTTTTATCTCAAAGCTTGGAGGAGATGCTTTGGTTTACCCTACAACAACATTTTTATGGTTGATAGCAATAGTAACAAAAGTTTGTGCTGCACCCTTCAACCAACTTTCACCAAAGGTTAGCTTTTAAATACATGTTTGTCTTATCCTCAATTTGAAGCATGTGTATTAAATATTTTATTTAATTTGGAAGGTTGAGGAGGAGAGCAAAATTATCAAGATGAGGAAAATGAGAATTGTAGTATTTGTGATTACAAGTAGTTAAAATTGTTAAAAAAACACCATTGCATGCCCTTTATGTCTCAAGCCATTTTTCATGAGGTAATAGTAATATTTATAAGGGTAAATGGTAGGATTCGTTTCTTGTTTTGCATTTAGTCTTTTCAAAATGTATTGATCGTGTTGTTTTACAAATTCTAATTACACACTACAAATAATGTATTTCTTATCCATGGAGTCTGTTTGATTGTTCTACTTCTTAACATGAAATTGAACTTTTTTTACTCAAAATTATATTTATCTGTTGGACTATGATTCTGATTACACATTACATCCAACATGATCTTTATTGGATTGTTAATCAGGTTACTAAATAAAAATGCTTCAGTCTCCCCTTAATTCCTTTCATATCATTTTCCTGCATTTTCATAATTGCATTGCTCATGTGCTGATATACTTGCTGTCGCAGCCCATGTTGCAGTGGGTTTAAATATTTTCATATAATGAGATTAGAATCTACATCTTGTACTTATACCAATAGTTTAAAAACATGCAGGTGGGTTGTCCATCATCATCCATTGGTATTGGCAGAAGAGCAACATAGAAATGGGTTAGACGTAGACGCAACTCTAGTGAATAAAAGAGAAGAAGGTCAACGCATGGCACCACTTGATTTTGTGACACCTGATTAATTTGAAAACAACTACTTTTGGAATCATATACATATGACATATCTTCTATAATAAAATTAGGTGTTATTGGACAGACACTCAAGTGATAGCATTGTATTAGAGTACATCAACAACCCTTCAAGATTTACATCTTACTTTGTTGCATCCATGGAGGTGTGATAATCTTCTTTAGAGGTGTGATTTTCCTAAGGGTTTCACACACGATGATGTGTGTAAAAGTGATGAAAATTACACGAAAATGTGTTAAACACTAGAGGATTTCGAAAATACTTACCAAAATCCTTAGGACCAGCTTGATGTTGATGAACTTTGAGGAATTTCGAACTTGCTCTAGAGAGAAGAAAGGAGTTAAAGTAGAATGGAGGTGGTAAGAGTGGGAAGAACCCACTCAGATTTAAATAAGAGGGGGGAGGTTGAGTTCATGGTTGTTTGGGGGTTAAAAGCATGCTTTACATGGGGATATATTGGGTACTTACATGCTTAACATGGAGGTATGTTAGATAAATGAGGGTAAAGTGGGAAGGTCAAGTCACTAGGTCAAAGTTTCGATATTCCCACCCAACCTAGATTCTCTTACCGAGTAGGGGTTCTCGGTCTAAGATGCCACCAAGATCAGGAGGGATTTCGGTATTAGGGTGGTTGAGAACAGGGAACTTTTGGTGTAGCCTCGCATGGGTTTTCCGTCTGACGGAGAGGGTTCTCGGTTGTGAGTCTTCTCGGCCCAAGCTTGAGTGTTTCAACTACCATTGAGATTTTAAACTTCTTAATCCAAACTCCAAACATCCTTCATGCAAATTTAAATTTCTAGAAAATTTTGATCTATCTCATTAAATTTTCAAATGTTTATTACAATAAGATTGTGATGTGGTTTTATACTATCTATAGAGGCACCATGTTTGATCAAAATTTTCTGGTTGTCACACATAATTTGTGACTGTTGGAATAGTGTCTAAGGCTGCAACTATATTAGGCAAGTATTTGACCCGATTGTGCATGGTCCTTTTGGGTTGCCTTCACCATAACAACTTGACAGGATGATTTATTATGAGAGAATAAATATTATTGATATATTATGAGAATAATATAATGAATAATAATATTGTTATTTGATTAATATAAGTCATAAATTAATTAGAATTAATTTGGTGACTTAAAGAGATTAATTAAATAAGAGGGTATAAACTGTCAATTGTTTGATAGTTACACTTTGAGCTGTAAATCCTTCTTGGATAGGGTTGGACGATTTCTAGGGCTTGGGATCAGCCACAAATCGTCCAAGGACTTATCATGGAAAGGATTTGGATTGCTTTAAGGAAAGATTATCCAACTAGGGTTTAAGGGTGAAACCCTAGGAGCCTTACAAGTATAAATAGACCCCTAGGGCAAGGGAAATTGACACCTCTGCAAAAGCAAAGAAACCCTGAACAATTTCTAATCCCTCTCCTCTCTCTCAAATCATCCTCTTGCTAGTTGGTGTTTGTAAGCCATTAGAGGAGTGACATTTGTGACTCTAGAGCTCCAAGAACAAGATGATCAAACAAGTGTTTCAAGGTAAGCTTCTAACTTTGATGTTTTGTATAGTTCTTATACTCAATTATCCATTAGAAGTCATGGATTCAATGCATGTTTAATTAGAGAAACCTAGATCCAAGCATTAGGGTTTGCATGTGCACATAGGAATGTTCATATGGCCAAAACCCATCAGTGGTATCAGAGACTAGATTTGTTTCTATTAAATTGATGCATGATTGTTTATTTCTTGCTTTCAAAATTCGAATTTCATGTTTCTCAGTCATGGACTCGGCGAGTCCCATTGTGGACTCGGCGAGTTGGCCTAACTCAGCGAGTCCAGTTGGGCACTCGGCGAGTCCGAGCGTCAGGAAGGGCCAAATTCGGGATTTTTTGATATTTATCTTATGGAAACTTGCCTTTATCATATTAGATCAACCCTAATCCGATTTTTTTAATATATATGACTATAATCTTGATCTAATTAAAGATATTTATCAATTAATAAAATATTTAATTTCCTTATGTGATAATTAATTAATTATTTTGATTAAATTGGTAAATTATTTTGCAAGAAATCTTTAAATAAATCAAATATGCATAATTATGGAATTAATTGTTAATTAAGATTATTTGTTATTTAATCCTCCATGTTTTTAAATGTTTAAAACTTGCCCTCAAGTTTTGAAATTTATGTTTTGTGATTAAAAGTTTAATTTAGACAATTTAAATTTCAAACCCTAGAATTTTACAAGTTTAAAATACAACCCTATACTAATATAATATTACAAGATTAATATATATATATATATATATATATATATACATATATATATGTATAACGAAAATGCTAGTCTTACCGTTAGTAGGCCTCATTCACGAAGCCGATCTATAAGGTGGGTATAAGGTTGCGGCCTATAAAATGGAGCTTAATGGGTGTACACTCACACCTACCGCTTGCTTGATCGGTGGAGGGTCGTTAGCCGAAGGGATAGGATAGGGCAACCTCATCCTCTCATTAAAAGTATAATATGAAATACAAAGTAACTACATGTTTTTTAAAATTTCCCAATCTTAGTTACTTTACGAAAAGTGAATTGATGCAATCCCATGAAATTACACTTTGCACCCTTGCTAAGAAGTTAATGGAGCGTGTGTGGTTTACCGGCATACTAACTGGTTCTAAGAAAAGGTGGCAAAGGGTGATTCATTGTTTATCATAGTTCGATGGAGCGTGTGTGGTTTACCGGCACATCGAATAGGTGATCGTTACAATGAAGGCACCATGTGAATTTGCATGGTAATTCACAACCGCTTTATGATCCTCGGTATCCCAGTCACAAACAATTGGGGCATATCGAGATTTAAACATGCCATTGAAAAGTTTCAATGAATCTCATCTAAACCTAGGAATTCTCGAATACATTTAGAACTTAAATTTATGTTTTGTGGTAGAGAATTAGTGAATCGTCATTCACTTACCTTCAAATTGTGTTGCATGTTAGATTACGGCATCCCTTTTCTAATATGTAAATATTGTTGTTGGATCCTAGCCCTAATTTTTCTTATTGGGTGATAATTAGGGATTCGTATTCTAATCTATCTTTGTCCTTTCTATTTGTAGATGTCAAACGCAAACAATGCTGCTGCTAGTTCATTCACATTGATGAGCTTTTGTCAAAAGGTCACCTTCGATGGGACGAACTTTAGTGAATGGATAAGATACATTCGCACTATTGCTCGCTATGAGGATAAGGAGTATGTCCTCGATGAGAAGCTCGAGAAAATCAACCCTGAAATAGCTACTCCGGCTGAAATGACCGCTTTTGAAACTCACGAGCGTGATGCAACGAAGCTTCATTGCATTATGATAGCCACTATGAACTCCAAATTCCAAAAGTCCTATGAGGACATGTACCCGTACGAGATGCACAAAGACTTATTGGAGAGATACCACCGAAACGCGAGACAAGAGCGTTATGAGATTTTCACTAACATGATTTCTGCTAAAATGGGTCATGGAGAGTCTCTTACCGTGCACCTGCAAAAGATGCAAAGGTATGTCGACCGTCTTTGCAAGTTGAATGTTGACTTTGGGGAAGACTTGGCGATCGACATGGTGCTTCACTCTTTACCTCCAAGTTACAATCAATTTAGGATGACCTATGACATGAGCAAAGAAGAGGTCACCCTAAGCAAACTCCAAGGTGTCTTGAGGTTCGCTGAGAGTAACTTCAAGGATAAGTCTGTTGCACCAACTCCCAATCCACCCGCTGCTCCTGTGTTGGCTATTGGACAAGGAAGGGGAAAGAAGAGGAAGGCTTCGTCTAAGAACCATCGCAAAGTTAAGCCCCGAGATGGTGCCTCTTCTAGTGGGACCAAAGTTAATCCTGCTAAACCCTGCCCTAACCCAAAGGAGGCAGAGTGCCACCACTGCCACAAGATAGGACATTGGAAGAGAAACTGCCCAGAGTACCTGCAAGCCATCAAGGAAGGAAAGATGAAGCCGTCTTTCGCAGCCATATACACAATTAAATCTAACGATTCATCTCATGATATTTCTTGGGTTCTTGATACCGGTTGTGGTTACCACATTTGTTCTAATGTGCAGGGACCAAAAAGAAACTCTAGACGTGGAGCATGGAAGAATAAATCTAATCATGGGGAACAAAAGATCGTCGCCTGTGACCAAGATTGGAGTGTATTCTTTAGTGCTTAGGAATGGTTTATCTTTAGATTTGAACAATTGTTTCTATTCGCCAGAAATGGCTAGAAACATCATTTCATTTCATGGTTTGTTTATACAAGGTTTTAGATTTTCTTTTAATAATGAGAATGGTTCTATTTTGGCTTATCTAAATGGTGTCTTTTATTTTGAAGCTATACCATGTAATGGAATTTATGACACCATTATGATTGTAGATAACTTAGGAAATGATGTTTTATGCATGGATTCTTCCAATAGTATGGATAGAGCATCCTTGTGGCATTGTCGTCTTGGACATGTCAACAAGAAACACATAGCCCAACTCTAAAAGGATGGAGTGTTGGAGTCATTCGACCTTAGGGAATATGACACATGCGAATCTTATTTACTTGGAAAGATGACTAAGTCACCCTTCACAAGTACGTGTGAAAGGAGTGAGGGTCTATTGGACCTAATACATACTGATGTTTGTGAACCGTTTAGATCAACCACGAAGGATGGGAACCACTTCTATGTGACTTTTACCGATGACTATAGTAGATATGGGCATATCTACTTAATCAAGCAAAAGTCAGAAACTTTTGAAAAGTTCAAAGAGTTCAAGAATGAAGTGGAGAATCAATTGGGCAGGACAATCAAGATGCTTCGATCCGATCAAGGAGGAGAGTACCTAAGTCTTGAATTCCACGATTATCTCAAGGAGTGTGGAATAGTTTCACAATTGATGCCACCTAGGACACCACAATTGAATGGTGTGGCAGAAAGGCGTATTCGTACCCTGTTGGACATGGTTCTCTCTATGATGTGTCGTGCTTCACTACCTATCTCCTTTTGGGGGTATGCCTTAGAGACTGCCGCCCATATCCTTAACCGAGTCCCTACTAAGAAGGTTGCCAAAACACCTCACGAGATGTAGACAGGAAAAGCTCCCTCGTTGGCACATATCAAGGTTTGGGGTTGCGAGGCTTTCGTAAGATGAGATACTCACGACAAGCTCGAACCTCGTAGTGAGCGATGTATTTTCATCGGCTACCCGTAGAAATCCTTTGGATATCTCTTCTATAGACCGAAGGACAACGTTGTCTTCATTGCGAAGAGAGGAGTTTTCCGAGAGCGAGAACTCATAAGCCAATGAGACAGTGGGAGCCAAATTGAGCTTGAAGAAATTCATGAGTCGATAGATGAAGGAATCTCTACCGCTGGCACTCAACCCAAGGAGGAAACTCCGGTTGAACCGATTCACGAATCCTTACCTCTTAGACGTTCCGAAAGAGTTACAGTTCAACCCCAGTTTTATGGTTTTCATATTACTACCGAAGGGGAAACGTATATTAGTGATGGTACACTAATAAACCTTGATGAACCTAATAGCTATAAGGAAGCCATAGCAGGCGCGGAGTCTGCAAAATGGAAAGAGGCAATGGATAGCGAGATCCAATCCATGTATGATAACCAAGTTTGGAATTTGGTTGATAATGTGCCCGGACGTAAGACCGTTGGGTGCAAATGGATCTTCAAGAAGAAGACCGACGTGGATGGAAATGTACACACATATAAAGCGCGATTGGTCGCGAATGGCTTTATTCAAACTCCCGGAGTTGACTATGACGAGACCTTCTCACCAGTTGCGAAGATAAAATCTATTAGAGTGATGCTAGCTATTGCCGCATTTCATGATTATGAGATTTGGCAAATGGATGTCAAGACCGCTTTCCTTAACGGAAAGTTGGCTGAGGATGTTTACATGGCTCAGCCAGAGGGGTTTGTGGATCCGAAGCATCCGAATAGAGTGTGTAAGCTTGAGAAGTCTATTTATGGACTTAAGCAAGCATCTCGCAGATGGAATCTTTGCTTCGATGAGAAAGTCAAAGAGTTTGGGTTTGTACGAAGCGAAGATGAATCGTGTGTATATGTCAAAGCCAGTGGGAGCATAGTTAGCTTTCTCGTTTTGTATGTCGATGACATACTACTCATAGGAAACGACATCCCGAATCTGCAGGAGGTTAAGTTCTGGCTCGGGAAGTGCTTTGCTATGAAGGACCTCGGAGAGGCTTCCTATATTTTGGGAATAAGGATAGTAAGAGAGAGAAGTAAGAGACTAATAGGACTTAGTCAGAACACTTACTTAGAGAAGGTACTAAAACGTTTTAGTATGGAAAACTCAAAGAAGGCAGAACTACCGATACAAAGTAATGCCAAGTTGAGTAAGACTCAAAGTCTGAGTACCGAAACTGAAATAGCATAAATGAGCCGGGTACCATACGCTTCCGCAGTTGGCTCAATCATGTATGTTATGACTTGTACTCGCCCTGATGTAGCCTTTGCCTTGAGCATGGTTAGTAGATATCAAGGGAATCCTAGAAGAGCTCATTGGGTTGCAGTTAAGAATATCCTTAAGTACATTCGGAGGACGAAGGAATGGTTCTTAGTCCTTGGAGGGAGTGATGACTTGAAGGTGCGAGGGTATAGTGACGTTAGCTTTCAGACCGATAGGGACAACTACCGTTTGCAGTCGGGCTGGGTCTTTACCCTGAATGGAGGAGCAGTGACTTGGAAAAGTTCCAAGTAGGAAACCATAGCTGATTCAACGTGCGAATCAGAGTACATTGCAGCGAGCGAAGCGTCGAAGGAGGCGATATGGTTGAAGAACTTCATTGGTGATCTTGGAGTTGTACCTGCCATAAAGGAGCCCATGGAGATTTTCTGTGATAATGAAGGGGCGGTTGCCTTGACCAAGGAACCAAGGGATCATGGTAGATCTCGGCACATCGACATAAAATATCACTTTATTAGACATCCTGTAGAAGAAGGACAACTCGTAGTAAAGAGGATATCGTCGGAAGATAACCCAGCAGATCCGTTTACGAAGGGACTGAGTAGGGTTAAGCACTTGCAGTATGCTAGGAGTATTGGGCTGAAGGATGATATTAGCATAGATTAGATAGTAGTAGAAACGTGTAATAGATAAATGTAATTAAAATTTGAAGATTAAATAAAAGAGTATTATTTATGAGTAATGTTACTGTCTTATGTTAATTGTTTACTATTGTTTCATTTTGCATGTTTTGACTTCCAGAATAATTGAGTTTATTAAGAATAATCGAATTATTCAAATTGTCCAGAATCGTTCATATGTTGGAAGTAGATATGAATGAAGATTGTCATGAATTGGTGTGTAGATTGTCTAAATGGTTTTAGACATAGCAAAGAGTTGCTGCAACATTCATGAGTGCTTATGAACTAGTTTTGAGCATTGGAACAAACCCGCGCTTGCTGGAATCACCTTATGGAATATGATATAAAAGGGTGATCGCAAGACGATAATATCATATAGTCTTAAAACGTAGATATATGGTTTGTTATTTGTTAATTGGTTATACATTGATAATGCGAAAACGCATCAGTAACTCGGTGTTATAAAACACATTGTTGTGTACAGTTGATTAATGAATAAGCAAATGCATATAAGTCGAAGTTTATCTATAACTTTTATCCGAAGAGGATAAAAGCGATATATCGGCCGCTCGATGATTTGATTTGACTTATGTGCCGGGCCCAGTCAGAACTGAATTGATGTGTTCGATTAAGTTCTATGTCAAATAAATCGGAGATCGAGAAACCAAAATGCTAGACTAATTATTCCATAGAATTGTCAGCATGATATCTAACAGAGGACTGTACGATCCCTTATCTAAAAAACAAGATTGATTAGATCAGAGTTTGACAGCGTCTTTGAGAGCTACGATTGCAAATCGAATTGTACTTCTGCATATAGTTACTAGACTTATCCAAGTGGGAGACTGTTGGAATAGTGTCTAAGGCTGCAACTATATTAGGCAAGTATTTGACCCGATTGTGCATGGTCCTTTTGGGTTGCCTTCACCATAACAACTTGACAGGATGATTTATTATGAGAGAATAAATATTATTGATATATTATGAGAATAATATAATGAATAATAATATTGTTATTTGATTAATATAAGTCATAAATTAATTAGAATTAATTTGGTGACTTAAAGAGATTAATTAAATAAGAGGGTATAAACTGTTAATTGTTTGATAGTTACACTTTGGGCTGTAAATCCTTCTTGGATAGGGTTGGACGATTTCTAGGGCTTGGGATAAACCACAAATCGTCCAAGGACTTATCATGGAAAGGATTTGGATTGCTTTAAGGAAAGATTATCCAACTAGGGTTTCAGGGTGAAACCCTAGGAGCCTTACAAGTATAAATAGACCCCTAGGGCAAGGGAAATCGACACCTCTGCTAAAGCAAAGAAACCCTGGCCGATTTCTAATCCCTCTCCTCTCTCTCAAATCATCCTCTTGCTAGTTGGTGTTTGTAAGCCATTAGAGGAGTGATATTTGTGACTCTAGAGCTCCAAGAACAAGACGATCAAACAAGTGACATTTTTGTTATAACCTTTCACCTAGTTGTTATACTCCATTTTATCCATGAATTCCTCAGTCTTACATAGATCTTTAAGTGTTATTCAAAACACCAAGAACACACACTAGTGTTCTTGGACCTTAAACACCCAATAAAGCTTCTAGATTGTAAGTACACTTATCCTAGCTTGTTATACACTTGAAATGAACTTGTTTACACCTAGAAAACACAATGAATCACAAGATCAAAGGTGTTTACGGCCAAGGAATGTTCTTGGGCTGTAAACCCAAATAGATGGGAAAAAGTGAGCCCTAGTCCCTTCCTTAGCCTTGGATACTAGTCTAGATCACTTCCTGGAAGTGTTTTGGACTTTAAACATCAAAAAGACCATGAACACATAGAGTTCATGGCCGTAAACTCATGAGGAATGGTCCATGGGCCGTAAACTCTATATAGTGGTGCCAAGGTGCCACTAATGACTTCCTAAGGCTTAGACTTGAAGTAAGGATGCTTCCTTATGACTTAGAAGGCCTCAAAACACAAAATGCTACCAATTACGATGTGTTTACGGCTGTAAACTCATGGGGGAAATGACCATAGGCCGTAAACTCCTTAAGGAGTGGTCCTTCGGCCATAAACTCAAATGCAATGCCCTACACCCCTTAGACGCAACCCTAATGCACTCCTGGCACTTGAATAAAAGTGTTTTCCATGTTTTAGGGTGTCCTTATTTGAGTAATTAGTTGTTAATTGACTAACTGGATTCATATATATGTCAATATATGTTAAATAGGATCTGTGTGTGTGCTCGAGTCTTCACTCGACACTTAGCATCCTATACCATCCGTTCATCCAATCCACTCACTACAGGTGAGTTCATACCCCTTAATTAACCTTTTAAATATGTTTAAATGCTTTATGGGGGGAGGGGAATACAATTTGAATCATACTACTTAATATATCAATCACCTGTGATTAATAACTAGTATGCTAATGGATTTACTATGCTTTAAACTGTCTTGTCAACAAAACTACTTCAAAATGATTTCCAAACACTTTTACATGATAACCTCTTTATAAAACTTGGTTTCAGTTTCCAAATCTTTACTTTCAAAACTCTTTAAACTTATATACAATCAAATCATGTCCAATACATATATAGTTATATAAGTAAGGTTTGAAGGACTTAGGACTGATAATACGCTCTATTTCATGTTCCTTGTTTGGTTGTGGACTTAGAGTCCCCTATTTTATTCTGAGGGTCGTTTGATCCTTAGTTATATATCATGTGTATATGTATGGACATAAAAGCTTTTTGTCCTATTTCAATACACTCAGTTATACAAACAATCTTTCTAGTAAACTATAATAGGTATAGTTTAGTGATATACTACTTGCTACTTCTAGTACAATGTAACATACAAAGAGTCAGTTCATACATGAGTCAATACATACTATAAACAATACACTAGACTATACAACTGAACACACTATAAAGAGAGTCAGAGCGAACATACACTAATACATACTATTCATACACACTATATACTACACTAGATAACTCACTATGATGAGGATCAGAGAAGACATACACCACACAATTACATACACTATATACACACTATGCAATAAATGTGAGGCACTACTTCGGGGCACGACATCTCTGTCATGGCTCGTCTTGTATCCAGAGTCTCCTGAAGGGAGAGCGTGAATTCGTGTATAAATCTATACTAGACTGATCGTCCTACACCTTGCTGCTAGCTACAGTGGGACCTCCAGGTCTTTGGGTGAAGAATGTCATAACATCTCGAGATCTTCGAACGTCGTGTTTTCACTAGGTCGATCAAGTATGGCTACAATTACATCACAGTATACCTTAATTAACAATTGGATTAAGGTAGTTAGTACAATAATAGTTATAATATTATTATACTACCGTACTCCATTATTTCCCATTACATCTACCTTGTGACCTCCTCACATGAAAGGTAATGTAAAACTATATTTTTACTAACGATAGTCACGTTTGGGAAAAATACTCACTTTTACAATGAACCAACATACAATACACTTGATGCCTTGGTAGAAGGCCGCTTTTAATGGAAAATATAGGATTTTTTAGGAGATACAAACATTTTACACACTTTTACATTCAAACACTTACAAACATTTTCATAGAAAACATGACACTAAACACTTATGAACTCACCAACTTTAATGCTAATAAATTCTTTCAAAATAACTTGTATTCTCAGGTCATCAGTAGACAGGTACCGATCCCAGCTTTTGAGAAGATGGAGCACTTACAAGATTCATATTTTATTTTGATTCATATTTTTGGTGTCTATAAACTGTACAAAACACACTTGTATTAAAATACATTATTAATGCAATGGATGATCTTTTTTGCTTGTTTACTATATTTCTGTGTTGTGATACTGTACATGACGTCCTCCTCCCCAGAACGTTTTCGCCGTTCTTGGTTTTGGGGTGTGACATAATTTTTTGTTTTCATTGTAAATACGTGCATTTATATGTAAATTACACATATACATACATTATACATACTTACAAATACATATATACAAGCATATAATACAAATACACACACATACACATACAGACACGTACACACAAATATATATATATATATATATATATATATATATATATATATATATATATATATATATATATATAGACACACACACATACACAAATATATAGATTATAAAGGAACTTGGTTGTGTAATCCGGCAGAGAAGGGTCATGGTGGTGGTATTCCGACAACTTTCCGGCCAACAGGATCTTTTCTGGCAAAATTTCGGCGGAAAAATAATCCAGCAGGAGGGATGCAGTAACCCAACTCTTAAGTTACTAGGATTAGAAAAAGAAAACGAAACCTATGCAGAAGGAAAAGAAAAAACATATGTGGTCGCCGGTTCTTCTCCCTAGTCGTCGTCGATATTATGATTCCTCGTCGTTGGTGATGTGAATCGTCACTAAAATTGACGGAATGGGAACAAAAGCCAACAAAGTCGACAAAATGATTTGGCATTCTCCGATGGAATCGACAGAGAAAATGAAGGTGGAAACTGAAAACAAGTCAGCTACTTTTGATGTGTATATCTCGTCAAGCTATTAGCGGCGAAGGAAAGGAGTCATCGGTGACCCGATTGAATTACTAGGGACATGTTTTAGAGGGAATATCTCATGGTTTTTTTTTTCGAGCATCAACGTCGACATTCATCACCGATATTGCTATGTACGACATGTATTGTTAGATGTTGGATTAGGAACAAATTAACGAATGAGATATTATTTTAGTTTGGTGACATAAAACTTGAAAGTTGTATGGTGCCGCTAAAAGTAGTTGTCTCCTTGGTTATTCTTATAGTGCGGTTTGCTAAAAACAGTTACACACTTGCAATTTGCAAACTTTGTTTGGTGGAAATCGGGAAAATAATTATTGGTGCACCTACTGTTACAAATTCATACATGCCCCCCCCCCCCCCATTACTTGGAAGCAAATAGAATCATGAAAACCAGAAGAATGAGTGGGATAATCAAGCTGCAATGCAATAAATCCATACACCAGTGCTTGACTTTATTGATAATAGATGAAGAAGACATAGCAACTGAATCATGAACAAATGCATTTCTAACAAGCCAAATCTCCCAGCAACCAGAGAAGATAAAAGTACCCTAAGAATCCCATTTTAGATTTGATAGAACTGCCTTGCAACCAGGTCTTAGTGAAAGCAGACATACTATCTTGAACGAAACTAGCATTAAGAACACCTTTCAAATAAGACCAAACCTGAGAGGCAGTTTCACCTTGACAAAAAAAATGAAGTAAAGAATCCTATTGACTTCTAATGCAAAAATTCAATTTATAAGGCATTTGAAAGCCCATGTATCTGAGCCTGTCATCCATAGGAAGAGCATTCCTGAGGAATCTCCAGAAGAAGAGAATAAACCCATTTTAGGAGGAAGCCACTGGTTCCATAATAGAGACCACCAAGGACTTTTCTGGACATGAATTCTGGAAAAATGCCAATAAGAAGCAGAGGACAAAAGACATGAAGGGGAATGATGCCAAACTAGTCTATCTGGGATGTCAGAATCTAGAGAGATATCTTACAAAATAGATTGAGCCTTTGTGGATAAGCTAGGCAAAACTAAGGTAGAAAAATCAACAGATTGAATAACTTCTCTAAAAGGAGTCTTAAGATCCACATTATGCACAGAAAAAGCACCAGCATCCCAGTTAGCCATGCTAAAGCTGATTTTACCAGCACCTACCACCCAATGAGATTTGCCCAGAATCGTACTAACATGAGGGAAAACATTCCTCCAAACATGAGAGCTTAAATTAGAAAGAAATAGGCTTAGACACCACATCCAATGGATGACCCTATTTAGATCTCATAAACTTGCCCTAGAGAAACTGACCAACAACATAAGCTCTCGCAAGTTTGGCATGTAATTTCCTGTCGGGTATCTAGGCATGGTTTATGCCATGATCATGTTTATTGTGGGCTTAGACGTTGATACTCGTGCCTACTTCACCGCAGCTACCATGATCATAGTTGTCCCCACTAGAATCAACATCTTTATTTGGATCGCTACCGGGGGGGGGGGGGGGGGGGGTCGATACAATACAAAACACCCATGTTATTTGTTGTGGGTCCATATTTTTGTTCACCATAGGGGGGACTCACTGGAATCGTTCCAGCAAATTTTAGGCTAGACAGGTGGGAGTGGATGCTGGTGTCTAAAGAGATGATGTCAGACACATAATTTATATCATATATGAAAAAAATTAATACTAAGTCATATATTAAAAAAACATTAATTTGTAATACCCGATTAAATTGATAGATTTAAAAAAGAAAATCTAAAAAAATTAGTGACAAATAGTGTATAAGCTAATTTTCTCCTATTTCTTAACTTTTGTTTGATAATGCAATGATTTTAGTAAAGGCGAGATTAATATAATGGAGTTCTATACGGAAAAATTGGAATGCCTTGCACACTATAAATTGGTGCATTTAGTTTAAAAGTTAAAAGATAAAAGTTCAATGTTTTCATTGAATTTTGTGATCATCATCTAAAGCAGATCCTCTATGCTAGAGGCCAACTTTGTGCTTTATAGCCAGGAAACTCAATTCCGGAAAATATGAATAACATTTTTTTTGAACATCAAGAGCTAATGCTTATTCATTATATACTGTTTTATGGAATTATTTAATCTTGAAACATATAAAGGAAAATATGACGCAAGAAACTGTGCAATCCCCAAGAAACTCTAGTTGTCTTAATCTACAGTGAAGGCATTTAAAGAAAGATTGAGTTCCCAATACAAAAGAGTTTATTAGTTCCTTGAAATGGGTTTTGATAGGAAACAATTATAATTAATCAAAAAAATAATATATTTACCATCGATTTAGCCTAGGGTTTTGAAAACCCTAGCAAAAATCATGGGAGTTCATGTGGAAAACATAATAAAACCCAGAAAAGATGCCTGCAGACAAAGTTGTTGATAGTTAAGAAGGGGAATATTTGGGAGTATGAAAGGGAATTAGAAGGTTTTGTTATGTGGATTTATTTGGGTTACATTCTACGTCTCTTCTCTCAAACCTCTTGCTACAAAACAAACTAATCCCGTTGGTCAATTCCCGCCACCGCATCCCGCCTATAAATAAATTTGACGGGTAAATTTTCCTTTGGGTTTGGTTAATTTAATATAGATAAATTTGAAGGGTTCAGTTAATGCAGATTTATGGATTCAGAAATATATTAATAAAGGTCATCAAGGAGCTAGTGGCCGTTCTAAAATAATTTAAGAAGCTAAGTGAAAGAACTTACAAATTACAATTCATTTTACAATTATTTGCCATTCAATGAACACAAATACGGTAAATTTTCTAAAGCAATTCCAAATCCAGAACTACTCCGTAACAACTATAGCATCAACCACCAAGTAACTTGCACAGCAGACAAACAACATATTAGAGAAAGAAAAAAGGAGCAAAATGATGATCCAATGTATGCAAGTTGTCCTAAATTTTATAGGTTTAATTCTACGATATGTCCTAAATTATATATATTTTAAGGGATATGTTTTATACTTATTTGCATCATTTTAAGGTTAAAATGATAGTTACTTGTTACAAATTTGTATTATGCAATAAAAAGACGAAAAGATTAAATTAAAGCTAAAAATGTATTTTTTTGACATATTTTCATAGCTTGAAGATTAAGCAATGTTGCTAATAATTTTAATGAAGATAATTATAAAGAAACAGAAAATTTTTGAAGATATTTGTTGAAATACGTAGATCGCACCTTAACACATTTATCGCACCATGTAATAAGACGGTTACAAAACCCTTCAAAGAAAATTGAGAGAGAGAGAGCAGAAAATAATTGTATTACATTCGTCAGAAGACCGGAAACAAGAAAGAGAAGCTCTTGGAGGAAGCATTGGACTTTTAGAAGACTTTTGGTTTGTAATATGTTTGATTTTCTGGTTTTTATTAGTTTGTTAGATTTAATTATATGCTAAATCTCAATACTTTTATTTAGATGCAAATGATCTATCATGATTGTGATTTATTCATTGAAATGATTCTTGATAAAAGTTTAATCTACAAATAAAAATAATTTATGCTTAATTAAAGACTCATGCATATTAATGTTAATTTTATTATGTTTATGTAATTGAGTGATTGATATAAGATTAGGTTCGGATTATATATCTTGTGTTACAAAATTTTGCTGACATTAGTGGTCCAAAACTCCATTAATAAGGTTGGTTAAACATAATAAAATTTAGTTAATGTTTTAATTAATCCGAAAAATTAGACAATTACTAACTCCATATCATACCTATTGAGTCATTAATATGAGTTATAGACTAAGCCTAAGAGAGTTATACTTGTTAAACACCTTAGAATTATAGAATTAGCTAGTTGACCGTCCAATCTAATCGATTTAGAAATACTGAACTTCTATGAAAACTCCATTTCACTTCGCATGAATTAAACATAATCATATAGTGACCGGAAGTCCAATCAAAAGTGGCATTAGTTATAAGTAATTAATTAGAAGTAATTTATTTAATTTTGAAGTTTACCGTTATCTTGTTTATTTTGTTTTGTACACTTTGATTCCCTTTGAGTTACACAGAGTTATTTATTCTAGCTATACTATTTTTGACAAGGTACATTGTTTAGTGTTAATAGTCAGTTCAATTTGTTAGGTTTTATAAATATAAAACTATATTTGTATTTTAAAGAAGTTTATTTTATAGAATATCCATAGCATATCAAACTTTTAGTTTCGTTCTCGGAGAATTGATTTCAACCAAATAAAAAAGTAAGAAATTTTTTGTTTAAAATTTTAAGTTTTTCGTTTTACCAATTTTCTCGTCATGAGAGTTGCACTGCGTTGCGTATTTAGGTATTTTTCTGTCATAGGCCTCAATGAGATTTGCATATCTCACCATAATTTGGTTTAAGATATACTACTTTGCAAATTATTTTCTTTTTCTAGATAACTAGTTGCAATATTATTTTATTTTGTAGAAACTATATGACTGGAAGCTCATCATCAATTCTAAATGACCTATCAATGATCCAAAAAGGATTATTAAACCGACAAAGAAAAATGGAGTAGTAAACGAAGAAGTCAAAACTCAAAAGAAATTAATATGACTTACGTAATTAGTTTTGAGCAATATATAACACGCAATAGTGAAAGTAGTGGCTTTGGAGTAAGAAGGCCGGGTCTTCGAAATTTGAACTTTGAACTAAAGGGACAATTTTTGCATCTTCTAAAAGAAACCCCAATTTTTTGAAAAATCACGAGGATGCAAAACAAAATGTAGAAGATGTCATAGAAATCTATGATTACTTGAACATACCAAATGCTAATGAAGACCAAATTACGTTATTAGTTTTTCCTATTACACTCATAGATGTAACATACAGTTTCAGGATTATTTTGGAATAGTGAACTTTGATTTAGTCATGAGAAGGTCTCGAGCTTTAAGGGATAAGGTAGGTTTAGGCATTAAAAGAATGAAATTTTGGGTAAGAATATAAAGCTTATCATTTAACGGGGTTAGTTTTAGGTGGGGATCGTTTAAGCTTATGCTAATTGGACCTTGAAGGACTAGGCAAATCACATTGCGACACTTAAAATTGACATGACACAATTTTAGTTGCAACTCAACCCCATGGAATTAGATTTTCTTCCATATTCAAAAGCTCTATCTCTGATAATTACGTCATTTGTCTGCCTCCATCTTCACCAAACGTCCCTTACACTAACCCTAGCCTCCGTGCTTGAGTTTTGAGTGTTTGAGCCTAATTTGGTGAAACTTGAAAGTGAAGGAAGTCTCTTTTGGTGCAAGGAAGCTTTTTCTCATGTTAGATCCAACATCCTCAATATATTCTTAACCTTTGTAAGTCCTCAAGTTATAAGCTTTATGCATTCTTTTTTTGTAGATCTAAGTTTTTGTACAAGTTTTGGTCTATTGCATCTTGATGATTTCTTAACCAATTATGGTGAAATGAACAAGTTTATATGTTTCAATTTGGTTCATGTATGTTCTTAGTAGCATTTTAGGTTTCTTTTTTTACATACATTGGTATTTGGAAACCAACAATTAAGCTAGAATTGTTAGTTGAACCGGAAAGTATTCATAACATCTTTCACCTTTGTTACTTGAGAAAGTTTTTGGGACAAGTATCTGACATGATTCTAATTTCGAAGTTAAGCCTCGAAGAAAACAGAAGAATAGTTGAAGATCCTGGGGAAATTGTTTATCGTAAAACGAAGTAGTTGCAACGTAAGATGATTGACTTAATGCTTGTGCAATGGAAACATACAGCAAGGCCAAACCTTACTTGGGAAACAAAAAGTGGCATGAGGAGTCTCTATCCACAACTATTATTGATGCATGATTTTGGGACAAAATTATTACATCCCAAAAATACTATTAAACAATTTCATTTTCAAACCATCAAATCCATTAACCATTTTTTCAAAAACCAATCATAGTAAAATGTATCTCTTAACCATCAAAGTAAAGTAATAACAATCAGTGTGGAAAAAACTTTCAGGGGATACAATGTATTCAAGTCGGACCCTTCCTTCTAGAACTAGAAGTACCTAAAAACAATTAAAACACAAAACCGTAAGCATAAATCTTAGTGAGTTCTCCAAAATACCATATTCCATACATATAATTTCCATGGGCTACCCTCATGGTCTTTCTTGGAAATGCCATGGGCTACCCCTCATGGTGTTACATCCAAGTACCATCGGCTACCCCTATGGTCTTTCCTTGTAATGTTGAGTGTCAAATCGAGGTCTACCAAACAAGTGCCATGGGCTACCCCATGGTATTTCATACAGTTGACATGAGATACCCCCATGGTCTTCCATGTAAGTATAACAAAGGCAACAAGCACTCTACATAGTATAGTGAGAAGACTCACCTCGCTCATGAAGTCTGATAAACTACAACTCAACGTCATGAAATAGGTGCTACAACCCACCTACCGAATCATACAAGGTAACACCTTAGTTTACACTCAAGATCTAGAAATTTGACCAAAAGTTAACAATGTCAAAAGTCATGGTCCTAGTAAACATCAGCTGAATTTCACGTCGTGATCAATTAATTGTCACATTATAGAAAATGATCAAATTCAAAGCCAATAAAACTCTTGGTCACAATCCAAATCAGTCACGGTCCAAGCTACTGTCATGTCGTGATGGTTAGGCTACCACGTTGTAGTAGAGTCTATCCAAAATAGTCAAGAAACCCCTAGTCGTCATGTCGTGACGACCAGACTACCACGTTGTCAAAACTGGTTTTCTCAACTTAATGGATTCAACTCTCAATCCATTAAGCCATCCACCTATTCTTTCTAGAACGATTCCTAACGACCAAAACAACCTAAAGATCGATGCTTTCCAGCCATGCATGTCCAATCCAAGTCTAAAGCTCAAACTAAGTCAAAAATAGAGAAATAATAACAAGAATCTCATGCATTGAGCTCAATATATTAGCAAACATCAAATCTGAACATTATGTTCATCAAGGGTCCTCAAGGACCCATAAAGTTAGTAACTTTATGGAATCCCATCATTCAAGCTAGCTCATAGTTGATGGAAAAGGACAAAAAAAAACCTGGATCTTGCAACATAGGACAATAAGATAGAAGATAGTGATGGGGCTTGCAAGTAAGATCTCTAGAACAAGTGAGATTTATTCTCCTTTAAAGCACCAACAACACCATTAAAACTTAAGATCTTCAATAATGGAGGCTAAGGCTTCTATGAGGGTGAAAGGGAGGTGATAGAGGTTGAGGGTGTAAATGATGTGTTTTAGTCATAAGACATCCTATGTGCTCATACAAACCCTAATGCTTGGATATGGAAATCGATATTAACATATAATTAGGTTTAGGATATTACCTTGATTGTTATGTAGCAATAACAATCCCAATTCCTCCTTGAATTGACTTTGGAAGGCTTAGAGTCACAAGTGTCACTCCTCTAATGGCTTACAAATACCAAGAGCAAATGGAGAAGGTATAAAGAGAAAGGAGAGGTATAAGAATTCGTCTCTAGGACCTCTTGGGAAGGCATGGACGAATTCTTGAGCCTTGGGGTCTTTATATAGGTGTAGAGATTAGGGTTTTAGTCCTTATCCTTATCTAGTTGCTTGCCCACCAAGTAACCATAAGATAAGCCTTGAAAACCCTTATCCTAGTCGAATTCTAAGGCTTTATCACCTTAAATTCGTCCAACCTATTAATAAGATAATCCTTACATTATTTTGTAACTATCACATAATTACAATTCAGCCCCTCTAGTTTAATTAATTACACTTGATCACAAAATTAATTCTTAATTAATTATTGACCAATATTAATTAAAAAAATATGATTTCTCCTTTAATATATTATTCTTATAACATATTAATAAATCATAATAACCTCTCTCTTTATTTATTTCTCCAATCAAGTTGCTTTGGTGAAGGCAACCCAAAAGGACCATGCACCATCAGATCAAGTACATACCAAAATAGTTATGGACTTAGACACTAACCCAACAGTCTCCCACTTGGATAAGTCTAACAACTATTCTGTGTATGACTTCAGATCCTGATCTGCAATCGTAGCTTTCCAAAGCCGCTGTCAACTCTGATCCTATCAGATACGCATGTCCTTAGATAAGGGATCATATATTCCTCCATTCTAGATATCATATGAGATATGATTTCAAATCATTCTCTTTGTACTATATCTCGATTCCGATTTATGGCGACTGACTAATTGAACAAATCAAATTAGCCCCAGCCCGGCCGAGCATTTACGTTTGTCATCACTAAATCATCGAGGGGCCCAAAGATATCGCTTTTATCCTACTTTGGATAAAAGGAATGGATAAACTTTGATACAATGCTTGCTTGCACTCACGCACCGAATCATACACAACAATATGTTTTATAACACCAAGTTACTAGTGCGTTTACATATTATCAATGTGCAACCGATTTGCAAGATACAACTCACACATCTCGGTTTCAAGAATATAAGATGTTATCGTCTCACCAATCACTCGTGATACAATTCATGGAGTGATCCAAGTGAGCGTGGGTTTAATCCAATGTTCAAATCATATTCATAAGCACTCCTGAACGTTGCAGCAAACATTTGCTTATGTCTAATGCTCTTTAGACAATCCACACACCAATTCACGACAGTCTTCATTCATATCTACTTCCAACATATAAACGACTGTGGCTCGTTCGAATAATTCGATTATTCTTAATAAATTCAATTATTCTGGAAGTCAAAACATGCAAATGTGAAACACAAGAATAATACTAATCCCATATGGCCTCAAACCTTTAAGTATAAATAAAACGCCTTTTATTTATCATCATATCGATTACTCATTATTTGTCGTTTCGGTTAATTAACTTCTTATTTGAATTACTACACTTGTCCCATGCTCTTAGCATGCACACAATGTTTACCTATGGTTCTTACTTTGTGAAATAGATCAAATTGAACACATTTCCAATCATTCTCATTTCACAACTCCAAATCCTTTTTCATAAGTGTGAGAATATCAAATTCTTGTTACTTATAAAATATGCTAGAATCTAACACTTTATGCAATGATCTTTTCGTAATATCACTGCACCAAAGTCACAAAGACTATTGCCAATGATATTACAAAGTCCTCTATCGGAGATTGTTACAATACAATTCCTTAGATATGATGTCTCTCACTCAAAGAACATTCCTTTGAACATCGTTTTGCATAAAAGTTTCTAATCTAGTCATAGATTTTCAATATTCAATTCCCAATATGGACACGCTTCTATATTTTCCATATGACAACTCATTCTTAATAAGGTCGATAAGTTCCATTCAATACCATGCTTCCAACTACTCACAAGCGACCAATCCTCGTCAAACTTTGGATTTGTCCTTTGATAGTTGTTTAATTATTTTGGTCGAAACCGATTCTAGTCCTTTTTCCCTCTAAATGCGCTCGACATTTGGAAAATTTTAGAATGGTTAAACATTAAAGCATTTGCAATCGATCCTATACCCGAAGCGTATGGGACACGACGCATAATGTTTTATTTGCTATGTTCTCAAAATTCGAATTGTGAAGAGGAATGCCGTAATCATAATTGAAATTTTAAGAACACACTATGTACCCTTGACTAAATTTATTAACATTTCTCAACCTAAACCTTTAGATTTGAAATGAAGCATAATATTCTCTCCTTTAATTATAGCAAAACAACTATTCCATCCTTACAACTTTGCAAAGAATGACTCTTGTTTTCTATAATTAATATTGCCAACTTGCAATACTTTCCTTAATAATCATACAATCATAATATTTATGCTCCCACTATCATGATGATTATTATAAAACATAACACTTATGCTCCCACTAGCTTCGACATGTATTCATAAACATCTTAACCTTCAGAAAAACAATACCTATTGAATTTCTTAATTCCATGTTTCTAATACTTAGTGCTTTGATAATCTTTTATCAAGGCTTCTTGAACTTATACACCTTTGCCTTAGATAGTTCATATGTGTGTGTGAACAATTGCCAAACCTCACAATTCAAATTATGGAAAGGGATACCGTAACCATAATCGAATTCGAGAATGCAATTTTACAATCACTATCTTCTTAAATCTTTCTTAGTGAAAGCATTTCCTCACAATCATTTTCATGAAGGAGGAAATCTTATGACACTTAGATTTAAACGGTGTATTTGTTCCTATCCATGTGAATTTGTTAAAACCAAAGTTTACGACAAATTCAAACTCATATGGATCGAACTTTCTTGATCTCGATTTCTTGCCCTTATGGTAGCACAGCTGCCCACTATGTCTTCCAAGTAGTTAAGAAGCTCACCTTTTCTTATCAATGTGCTTTCCATTGATCAAGGTCCTTGCCTTTTATGCATTCAAAATGAGAACTCATAGAACTCACATGCATAATTAACTCAAGTGGAATGGCACAGAAACAAAATAATGTCAACACGATAGGTTATAAACCTCAACTCGTGTGCTACTGATGATCGATAAGGTTTATTTGATTTGTTCTTGAAACCTTTCAAGACCATTAAGACTCCCACTGACTCCTTGACATATAAGATTCTCTTGTCAATAACCATTTCTTGACAACCAAACATTCAAGAGTTAGTGTAGCTTTTATCAAAACTCTTCATAAATTGGTCCTAGTTGGTCTTTGTTTATCCAAGACATCACAACTTTCCACATTTGATGAATGTTATAAACCTTTAATACTTTTCACTCATTATCACAATCTTAACTCTAAGACTTGTTATTGGAACGAAGTACGATTGACCTTTTGATTTAAGCATTTCTTCAATTCTTGATTCCTCTTCTTGGACATACAATTGTGCTAAGACTCACTTAGAGGATCAATTAATATATGGTTCTTAATCATTAAGACCTATCATAAAGCATAAAAGCTACTCTCCCTTCTTCTTAGAATGGAGAAACTTTTATCTTTCTGCCTACATGATTCTTCTTATTCATTTTGCTGTTGATTTAAACCTTTTTAATCAATTCCGAATTACACTTAATCTTGTAAGTATAATCATATTTACTAAACCTTTAGTAAATCATGACGAATATCATTGTGATTCTTGTGGTGGACTTGATCAACACGCAACTTTGTGTGCTTGATCTCCTAGTCCTTCACTTGTCACTTTGTCAATGAATTAGTCTAATTTCCAAATATGAAATTTCTCATTCATCATGCAACCAAGTTGCGTGATTCCAAATTTCTGTCCAATTTAAACTTGGGCGATAAGAAACTCTCCCTATTTGGTAAATTCTCGACTTTCCATAAATAACATAAATAAGAACCAAATCCATTATTGCTAATAACAGAAACATTCAGACATCAATTTTTCATATACGCAGTTGCAAGGATAAATAAATAATATAAAATCAAAATTTATTTTATTGTGGAAAATTTGTGCTTACATTGCAATTCTTTGAAAAACTATGCTTATACATCTTTCTTAGCAATCTTATTCTAACTCTAAGTAGTAGCTCAAGAATCTAATCTTTGAGAAATGCGATCGAAATCCATTCCTTCACGGTTAGATTTTGCTCACTTCTTCCTTTAAGCTTCCTTTCTTTTCTTCGATCCTAAGAAACATCAATTGTAATCTTATCACATTATGTTTTAAGAATCTAGAATAGAAGCTTAAAAGAGTTAGTCAATGGATTTTACCTAAAGCAAAGCCATACGTTTTGACTCTCCCATCTCTTAGATCTCTTAGGTAAATAGTGCAGCTTCGTCTCCAATGCCCTTTCTCTTGGCAATAAAAGCAAATTGACTCTTTTGGAACTACTTCAGACATCGCCTTTCTCTTATGATCAAACCTTTCGATCATAGCATGTCTTTCATTTCCATTGTCTATATCCATAGAGGTCTTGAAGGAAGATTCACCAATCAACTTTGCTTTTCCATTGTGCCAAAACATTTTTGATTCAGCAGCAATAAGCATATAGGTGAGATCAATAAGGGTCACGTCGCGGTTCATCATATAGTACTCTCTTACGAACTCACTATATGAGTTAGGAAGTGACTGAAGAACCCAATCAACAGCTATTTCCTCACAGACAACGGATCCCGACATTCTTAACCTATCAATGTGTGACTTCATCCGTATGACGTGTGCACACACTGACTTTCCTTCTTTATGTTTACTTGCCAAAAGGTCTTGAGTGATCTTGAACTTTTCAAGCCTTTGAACTTGTGGGTTAGGGAGAATGATTGGAGGTGGAGGAGGAAGTGAAGTATGATCTCTTGTTCCTCGATCGAATCGTGGAATATCATCTTCATGTGGAATGCTTGTTCCCCGGGATTTGAGAAGACCATAGTTGTCAAACTTTGACATCTACAATACAGGAGAAAACGAATTCAAGTTAGTTGATTGAATGAGTCCTTAGCAAATCACCCAAATGAGATACTAAGGCTAGGACCCAACACAATATTCTACAACTCGGGAAAGGGATGCCATAACCCTAATTGTAGAATATTTGAAGGTAAGTGAATGACGATTCACGAATTTCCACCACGAAAAACGAAAAAAGAATTTAAGTTTTAAATCTATGAAAACTCCTAGATCCTTTGAGATTAATTGAACTTTCAATGGCATGTTTAAATCTCGATATGCCCCTCTTGTTTGTGACTAGGATGCCGAGGATCACAAAGCGGGTGTGAATAACCATGCAAACTTACATGGTGCCCTCACATGTTACAGTCATCTATTCGATGTGCCGGTAAACCACACACGCTCCACCGAACTATGACAAACATTGAGTCACCCTTTGCTACCTTTTCTTAGAACCATTTAGTGTGCCGGTAAACCACACACGCTCCACTAACGTCTTTGCATGGGCACAAAGTGTAATTTCATGGAATTGCATCAATTCACTTTTGCCTAAGTAACTAAGATTGGGAATTTTATGAAAACATTTAGTTACTTTAGTAATTCATTATACTTATAACGGAAGGATTTGTCCCATCCTACCCGTTCGGCTAACGACCCTCGAGAAGTCAAGAGTGCGGTGGGTAAGAGTGGATACCCATTCAATCGCCATTTTATAGGCAATTTCCTTAAACACCCCTTATAGACTAGCTTCGTGAATGAGGCCTACCAACGGTAAGACTGACTTTTACTCATACATATATATAGTGTTAGACTTTTAATGTTATACATAGTATAGGGTGTATTTTACACTTTTAAAATATTAGGTGATCAAATTTAACAATTATACTTTTAATTCAATTAAATTTTAAACCAAAAACTTTATGGATTTATTAAACCTCTTTTAATTATACACCTCAATTAATTAATAAAACCATAAGGGTGTGATTTGAACTTTTTCAAAACTAGAATAAGGTTTTAGAATTTAACATTCCTAATTAAACTTTTAATCAACATTTAAATTCCAAAACTTGAGGGCGAGTTTTGAAACATTTCAACACATTAGGGTTTAGAATTTAAATATACATCAACATTAAACCATTTAATCAAAATTTAAATTCCAAAACTTGAGGGCAAGTTTTGAAACTTTTCAAAACAATTTAGTTTTAATCTTTCTTAAAAATTTCGAATTTATGACATTTAAATTAAAAAAATTAAATATTAAAACTCTTGATTTAATAATTATCTTGAATTAGACTATTAATTTAATTATTAAATCATAAGGGATTATCTAAATAATGTGGATAATTACCATTTATACATTTAAGATATCCTAATCCCTTAATTATCTCTATAGATTTCGAAAATAAGGATAGGATAATGCAAAATCTATAATTACCATATTTAACAATTAGAGGATAATTACAAGATATGGGATAATCCAAATTCCTAAAATTTAGGATCTTATCTTGAGGAGGAGGCTAATTTCGAAAATCAAGGGATTAAAACAAACCCTAGATTTCGAAATTTAAGGGTTTAAGGAAAGGATTTGAAGATCTTATTCAAACTCTTGCAAATTAGGGTTTGCAAAACCTAATCTCGAAAAAAAAAACTTAGCCTCCTAGGGTTTATTGGCAATAAACCCTAATATATCAAGTTCATACAATTGAATTTTTCATTCATATTAAGCATCAATACAATAGAAACCAGTCTAGTCTCCGATACCACTGATGGGTTTTAGTCATAAGACATCCTATGTGCTCATACAAACCCTAATGCTTGGATCTAGGTTTCTCTATTGTACATGCTTGTTATCCAAGACTATAAACCCTAATTCTAGCATATGGAAATCGATATTAACATATAATTAGGTTTAGGATATTACCTTGATTGTTATGTAGCAATAACAATCCCAATTCCTCCTTGAATTGACTTTGGAAGGCTTAGAGTCACAAGTGTCACTCCTCTAATGGCTTACAAACACCAAGAGCAAATGGAGAAGGTATAAAGAGAGAGGAGAGGTATAAGAATTCTTCTCTAGGAACTTTTGGGAAGGCATGGACGAATTCATGAGCCTTGGGGGTCTTTATATAGGTGTAGAGATTAGGGTTTTAGTCCTTATCCTTATCTAGTTGCTTGCCCACCAAGTAACCATAAGATAAGCCTTGAAAACCCTTATCCTAGTCGAATTCTAAGGCCTTATCACCTTAAATTCGTCCAACCTATTAATAAGATAATCCTTACCTTATTTTGTAACTATCACATAATTACAATTCAGCCCCTCTAGTTTAATTAATTACACTTGATCACAAAATTAATTCTTAATTAATTATTGACCAATATTAATTAAACAAATATGATTTCTCCTTTAATATATTATTATTATAACATATTAATAAATCATAATAACCTCTCTCTTTATTTATTTCTCCAATCAAGTTGCTTTGGTGAAGGCAACCCAAAAGGACCATGCACCATCGGATCAAGTACATACCAAAATAGTTATGGACTTAGACACTAACCCAACAGTAAAAACCCTAGCCATCACTTAAATAAGGCTCAAACCCGGAAAAATTAGGGTTTCCCCGATGTAAAGATGTCACGTAGTGGCCAGTAGAGTGTCACATCGTGACACCTAAACATAATGCATGCTTCATAAGGCCATGCCACGTCATGATGATACCTTCATCACGTCATGGCCAACACAATGCTCATAAATTACTTTAAATTACATACCTCAAGGATCCATATGTTACACTATCCCCCACTTCAATTAGACTTTATCCATGAAGTTTGTTGTCGTAAACAACTCAGGCTAATGATCCCTCATCTCCTCCTCGGGTACACAGGTCAACTCGGAACCCTTTTGGTGTTTCTATTTCACCTTCATAAATACCACTACCTTGTTGCGCAAGGCTTTCGTCTTTCTATCGAGGATCGAAATTGGTCTCAACACATAGTTCAGGGGCTCATCGACTTGAATGTCGTCCAACGGAAACACTACAAAATCATTAGCTAAATACTTCCGCAGCTGAGAGACATGAAAAATGTTAGATGTGGGTTAGCTTGACAGGAAAATCAAAATGTACGCGAATTTCCCCGCCCGGGCGATTACCCTAAAAAGAACAATGAATCTATAGCACAACTTTCACTGCTTTCTGAATCGAATGACACCCTTCCAAGGTGACACCTTCATAAGCACACGATCTCTGACCTAAAAGTCGAGGTCCGAGAGTCACTGATCAGCATAACTCTTCTGGGAACTCTACGCTGTCTGCAGCCGATCGCACATTTGTTATATCAACTCAGTAGTTTTGAGCACTACCTCAGTACTTCCCATAAATTGATGCCCAACCTCGCCCCAACAAACCAGCATCCATCACTTCCTCCCGTACATCATCTCAAAGGGATGTCGATTAATATTGGCCTTCCCATGATGGTACAAAATCTCAAACTCATAATCTTTCACCATGTCTAACCATCTACAATGTCTCATATTCAGGTTCGGTTTTTCCATCAAATATCTTAAGCTCTTTTAGTATGTATAGATAGTGCACCTGACTCCATACAAAGAATGTCTCCAAATCTACAGCGCAAAAACCACAGCCCCCAGCTCCAGATCTTGACTAGTGTACTTTGCCTCATACGACTTCAATTTCGTTGATGCATAAGAAATCACGTAACCCCTATGCATAAGCATTGCACCTAAACCAAAAATCGATGCATCATAACAAACCACAAATTGATCTACAACCTCAAGAAGGGTCAAAATCAGATCCTCACGCAATCTCTGACTCAAAGTCTCAAATGATGCCTGGTGCTCAGGCCCCCACCAGAAAGTAACATACTTCTTCGTCAACTGGGTCAAAGGGACAACACTCTTGGAGAAATCCTGAAAGAACCTTTGTTAATAACCTACTAACCCAAGGAAACATGGAACCTTAGATGGTGACCTCGAAAGCTTCCATTACATCACTATCTTGATCTTGGTCAGATCGGCTAATATATCCTTCTGGTTGACAATGTGCCCTAAAAATTGCACCTCGCACAACTATAAATCACATTTGGAGAAGTTTCCATCAAGTGTCTCCCTCCTCAAGGTCACCAAAACCTCCTATAGGTGTTCCTCATGTTGTTTCATGGTCTTATAATGGACCAAGATATCACCAATAAATACTATTATAGACTGGTCCAACATCGGCCTAAAAGACCCGGTTCATGAGATCCACGAATGTTGTCGGTGAATTGGTGTGACCGAAAGCCATCACCACAAAAGCATAAAGATCATATTAGATCCTGAAGTCCGTCTTCTGCACATCCTCATATCTGACCCTCATCTGATGATAACTCGGCCTCAAATCAATCTTCGGGAACCGAGACGCACCTTGAAGCTGGTCAAATAAATCATCAATCCTCAGAAGTGGATAATGGTTCTTAACTGTCAACTTACACACCTCCCAGTAGTCAATACACATCCTATGTAACCCATCCTTCTTTTTCACAAACCGGATTGATGCTTCCCGAGGAGAACTGTCCGGCCTAATGAATCCCTTGTCTAACAACTACTGTTGTTACGTACATAACTCCTACATCTCTTCTGGTGCACGGCAGTATGACACACTAGCTAGCAAATTTGTACCTGAAGCAAGTCGACTAGAACTCTACCTGCCTCTTAGGAGGCACCCTGGTAAATCCTTAGGAAACACATATAGGAAATCTCAAACGATAGGGAGATCCTTCACTGTCTTCCTCTCTCTAACTCATCAATTCGTAACATATGCCAAAATGTTGGAGCATCCCTGTGGAATGTACCTCTTAGCCCTCACATTTGAACAAAAAGTTGATATTTTCTACATGTAATCACCATGGATAACCAATTCTCCTCCACATGAAGTTCGAACTCTCACCAGCTATTGCTCACAATCAATCACAAGCCCATACTAGCTCAACTAATCCATGCCCACAATAATCTTAGTCCCTCACATAGGACTAGGGACTACATCTATTGAATACTTCTTGCAGAACAAATCAAGAACACAACCGCAAATAACACTCACAATAAAGTCATTTTCAATCTCTACCTCCAACGGGCAATCTAAATCTCTTGGGCACCACCAAACTTTGTGCTAAGCATAAGAGAAACAAAAGATTAAGTAGCAATTGAATCGAAAAAGGTAGCAACAGTCGTACCACTGAATAAAAACATCCATATACATGATCATATAAAACACAAGTATAATCAATGAAAGTAGTAATGAGCATGAAAATAATAAGTACGAGTAACCACATCTGGAGCTGCTCGGGCCTCCTCAACCGCCAACTGATATGCCCAACTCCTCACCATAGGAGCTTCCGCCTTGTCTTAGAGGTTATCGGTGATCCTCAATTTAGCCAGAGCGGGTGTCCCCTCACTATTCTTCCTGACAATCTCAAACAATCAACCTTATTGTGCTCCTTCTCATTGCAATAGAAGCAAATCATACCCGATACATGAGTACAGTCCCTACTAAAATGACTAGTCCGATCGTACTTGTAGCTGCCTGAACCACCGACTATGCAGTCCCCATCATGTGTTTTGCCGCACTTGCCACAACAACTCCGACCTCATTATTCTTCCTGACAATCTCAAACAATTGGCCTTATTGTGCTCCTTCTCATTGCAATAGAAGCAAATCATACCCGATACATGAGTACAGTCCCTACTAAAACGACTAGTCTGATCGTACTTGTAGCTACCTGAACCACCCACAATGCAGTCCCCATCATGTGTTTTGCCACACTTGCCACAACAACTCTGGCCATGCAAGCCTCGACATCTTGAATCAAAAGTCTTAGGCCTCTTCACCGGGCCAACAATTTTCTAAACCTACTATGGCTTGCACTTCGTCTGAAGTTCAAACTCAATCTCACACTCATGGGCTCTGGAAATCATATCATTCATGGTCTTATAGCTCAACATGCTCACAAACTCTTGAATGTCATCCCTCAACATATCATTATATCTCGTCTTCTTGATCTCCTCATTCCCAACATACTGTGGAAGCAATAAAGCCCTCTCTCTAAACGTGGCAGTGATCTCTGCCACAGTCTCCATTGTCTGTCGAAGGTCCTGAAACTTCCTCACCAACTATTCAACCTCAATAACAGGGGCAAACTCCGCCCTAAATTTCGCCACAAAATTAGTCCAAGTCATGGTGTAACATCCCAAAAATCGTTACATAAATTTTCATTTTTAAAACCATGTAAAAATCCATAAATCAAACTAATCATAGGATCCATAACTCATAATCATAAATCACAGAATCCCAAAATCAAAGGTCAAATAAGTATCGAGGATGATGTGCAAAATCACACCCTTGCCTTGCCCTAACCTTAGATGTCCCTAAAATAATAAAGTCAAAAAGTAAGTCAAATCTTAGTGAGTTTCCCCCAAAATACCCAACACAAAAAAACATATACAAACATGCATGTTAGGTCCACAGTCTCCCGACTGGATTAACCCTGGCCCATAGTCTCTCGACTGGATTGCCCCCATCACATAGTCGCTCGACTTGATTGGCCCTGACCCACAATCTCCCGACTGGATTACCTTTGGGTTTGTTAACCTACAACACAAAGCATGACCGCCTAAACCCATCTTCCCTATGTCGAAATAGGCAACATATAAACATATAACCAAAAAATACCGGTAATCATACAGATCTACCAATCTAACAAATCAATACAACATAACCTCATATATATATATATATATATATATATATATATATATATATATATATATAAGGATACATACCCTAACTAGTGGGCCGAGAATAGTGCATTTGACCCATAAGTATAGTGAGGAACACTCATCTCAAAACCCAATTGATAGTTTAACTGAGAAGTGTTCAAAATATCTGATCTATAGGTCACTTACACATTAAACATGGACGAAGATTGAATCCACTACTCAAAATACCCTAAAGGCCTCATGTCAAACTTGGTCAAAGTCAACAGTCAACAACCAAAAAGTCAAAGGTTAACCATCAGCTGTTTGCTATGTCATGGCAGTGAAACGAAAAACAGATGACTCTTGCCCAATCGCTATGTCGTGGCGACCTAAGGCCACACCGTGAGCATTGGGTTCCTAACAAATTAATGGGTTAAATCGTTTTATTCGATTATAAGGGCTCAAAAGCTTAGATCCGGTCGATTCTGTGATCTAAATGGATAAAGTTTCCAACTTTATCCTTTAAGACTCTCCAGGAGATCAAGATCACAACTTCTAAGGTCCAAAAAGGGCAAAAACATAACATGGCTTAATCATTAAGCACTTAATCTTGAAGGTCTCTTGTCTATCAATTATAGAAGGTTTCCTAGCACCATTACTAACATAACAATTCATGGTTTTCAGACATGCATGTCTATTTCATGTTTTGAACTCCAATTAGGTCAAAAACAAAGGTTAATGACCAATATTCCATGCATGACACCAAAACTCATTCCTACCTCAGATCCAAAACACTAGTTACTCAAAATGGCCTGGAGATTCATAAAGCTATCAACTTTATGACATCTCACCACCAAACCCATCAAGACATGAAGAAAAGGGACAAAATATAAACATCTAGCAACTTAGCACGCAAAAGGTTGAGTCTTGGATACTCACCATGGTCCAAAATATATGCTAGAAGATGTAGACGATGCTTTCAAGTTGAATCACTACACCAAAGTCATCCTTCTCCTTTAAAGATCACCAAAAGTATCAAAATGAGTTTACAAATGCAATGGAGGTTGGGGTTAGGGTTTCGAAGATTGAGAGGGTGATGGAGGAAGAATGACCACAAAACCCTAGCCATAATGTCCTTTACATAGGGCCCAAAGCTTTTAGGATTAGGGTTTCCTCCAAAAATAGCTGCCAAGCCATTGCACCTATAGCCAAGTTGTGGTGAGTCATTTAGTTTATGTGGTCATAAAAATACTAGCATGCCTCCACCATGTTGTGGCCACCCAAAATTAAACTTTAACATTTATAAATTATCTCATACTTGGAATGGGTGTTACATATCTTCGCCGATTGAATTAGACTTCGTCTCGGAAATCATCTGATAAAAACAAATCTGGATAGTGCATGTGCATCTCCGCTTCAGGCTCCCATGTCCACTCTCAACCCTTTTGATGCTACCATTGAAGCTTAACCAGATGGACTACCATTTTATGAAAGACCTTCACCTTCTTATCCAGAATAGCCACCGGCCTCTCAACATAATTCAGACACTCATCAACCTAAATTTCATCCAAGGAACCACCACTAAATCATCAACCACACACTTCTGAAATTGAGAAAACATGCAAGGTGCCGTGAATCTGACTAAGTTACTTATGGAGATCCAACCGGTAGGCTACCTTGCCTACCTTGGCCATTACTTGGAACAATCTAATACATCGGGACCTAACTTTCACCTCTTCTCGAGGCATATAACACTCTTCCAGGATGATACCTTCAGTAAAACCATGTCCATGACCTAGAACTCTAACTTAGACCGTTGTCTATTGGCATAACACTTTCGTTGGCTATCGGTCGTCTATAATCTCTACCTGATCTACTGGATGAGCTCCATCATCTGGAGGACTACCTCGGTCTTCCTCATGACCCTATATCCGACCTCTCCCCAACATACTAGTGTATGAAACTTTCTACCATAGAGAAGCTCGAAAGACGGTGCACCAATCCTAGAATGAGAATTGTTGTTGTAAAAAAACTCAAGTAGGGAAGGTAGGTGTCCCAACTCCCACCGAAATCGATGACACAAGCCCTCAACATATCCTCCAGTGTCTGAATGGTCTGCTCATGCTGTCCATCAGTCTGAGGGTGAAAAGCAATGCTGAAATGCAACCTCATGCCTAGCTCCACTTGAAACTTTTGCCAAAACCGAGAAGTAAACCGAACATCGCGATCAAATATAATAGAGACTAGTACACTGTGGCAAGCGACAATCTTATTCACACACACACGTCGGGCAATTTCTCGGCCGAAGAACTCTCCCGAATGGTGAGAAAATGGGCACTCTTGGTCAAACAGTTGACGATAACCCAAATCACATCAAATCCCTTGGTCGTCCTCAACACCCTCAGGAAGGGTCAAAACCGGGGCCTCACATAACTTCCTCCTCAAAATCTCAAATGCAACCTACTGCTCAGACCCCCAATAGAAATCCACACTCTTTTTCGTCAGGCGAGTGAGAGGAACAACAATCTTGGAGAAATCGTGAATGAATCTCCAATAATAACCATCCAGCCCTAGAAAACTCTTAATCTCAGATGGGGACTTCGAGACATCCCATTGCTTCACTACCTCATTTTTGGTCAGAACCCCATCTTGATTGACAAGGTGGCCCAAAAATCGAACCTCTCGTAACCAGAAATCGCACTTGGAGAGCTTAGCATAAAGCCTCTGATATCTCAGAACCTGATTCTAAACTCAACCTGCCTCATGGGAGGCACACCAGATAAATCCTCTGGAAATACATATGGAAAGTCTCTAACCTCTGGCACATCTAAAACTGAAACTTTCCCCTCTTCCTGAGCATCGACCACGCACACGAGACAATCCAAACACCTATGTTGAAGACACTGTCGATCCTTAACAGCTAAACAAAAGGAGGATCTAACCCTGCTACCCTCACCATAAATAGTCAGTTCTCCCCCCACATGGGGTTTAAACAACCACTAGCTACCTCGCACAATCGATCATGGCTCCAAATTTTATTGAACAGTCGATCCTTACAATCACGCACACATACCCTATAGGGATGGGAATCAAATCGATCAGGAAAGACATCCCAGATCTCTCCAAATTACAACCCCGAAAATACTCGAAGCAAAAATCATGTGTTCGCTGGCGATGGATACTCGTAATGGACACTCCAACTCTCCAAGAGTCATACCAAAATCCCTACTAAAAGAATGAGGCACAAAGGACTGACTTGCACCCAACTTGAAAAGAACAAGAGTAGGAATGGAATTCATTAAGAAGGTACCTAGAAGAAATACAATCATAAGAATATATGAAATAACTTGACAAAATAATAAATGAAAACATACTAGTAATGAAGTCAGGCACTACCCTAGTATCCTTTGTTGTGAACTGAAAAGCACAACCTATGGCCTTCAGGTCCTCAGCCCTCCCATGTTGCCAATCTATGATCCAAAGATTGGTAGAAGGAAGAGCCTGCACTGGCTTCATAGCAAGAAATGGACAATTGGCCTTAACATGGCCAACCCAATCGCAATGGTAACAAATCTTGGTACTCAACGGAGGAGCCTGCTGACAACAATCCATCACATAATTCCCGCTACCGCAATTGATTCATTTTGTCTCTAGTCGTCATGCCCTCTCATGCGTCTTCCCATACTTTCCACAAGTGCGGACCCTTCCACCCTTCGGATGGTGAATCAGTTGGTTTGAACCGCTTTGTTGTTGGTTGTGTCTGAGCTAAGGTATGCCTCATTTCACTCATCCGGTTCTCAGTCTCAATCTCCCTCCTTTAAGCGAAGGACTGCAGCTCGGAGAGAAAGCTATACATCTGAACAGATACAAACTCACGGATCTCCGTCTTGAACATGCTCAAGTACTGGGACATATGAACCTACTCCAAAGCAGCATACTCATGGCAGAAAAGGGCTCTCTCAGTAAATATCATAGTGATCTCTGTTACCGAGTCTTTCGTTTGCCTCAGTGACAGCTGTGCCTCAGCCAACCTCTCTGTACTAAGTACGTAACATCTCTATAAAATGCTCCTAAGTTACCACAACTTTCTCCATAGGAGAATAGGAACTGGTCACTAGTTTACACCAGTCCTTCACCCCCAAATGAAGATGGTTCAAGTGAAGAAACTGTTGGATTAATGTCTAAGTCCATAACTATAATTGGTAAGACTTGACCCGACCCGGCATGGTCCATTTGGGTTACATGGTATCATGCATTTGGATAGACTATAATGAGAGAAATAAGACACTTATGGTTATTAATATATTATAAGTTCTACTATATTAATAATAAGAATAATAATATTTAATTAGTATTGATCAAGAATTAATTTAGAATTAATTATGTGATCAAAAGAAGACTAATTAAATATATGGGTTGATTGTGCAAATCATCCATAACTTATATAGTGGGCCAAAAATCCATGGATAATCAAGTTGGGTTAAACCCATAGGATGCTTAATGGATGCTCCATGGAGGTTACATAACCCATGGGTGATGGAAATGAAAGGTCATGACAATTAGGGTTTATATGGTGTAACCCTAATTGTAACACACTATATAAGCATCATATTATTCACCAAAATCGGCCAATAGTGTGTGTAATAGAAGGGCTAGCCAATTTTCATGAAGTGTAGAATTCTCTCAAGTTATTCCAAGTGTATTTGGTGTTGTGTGAACCATTTGAGGTGTCACACTTGAGGCACTAGGCACTCAGGCTTCATGAAGACATTCTACATCAAAGAGGTATGTATTCTATCTTGTTATATTCATTGTTTTGTATGCTAGATTAGGATAATACCTTGGATGTTCATATTTGTATGTATACTAGAGAAAACATAGATCCAAGGTATTTAGGGTTGCATGTACACTTAGGAGTGTTAGAACGCTCAAAACCTAACAGAAACAACTCTCCTCATCAAATAGCCACCGCATAGCAACAATTGGATCCTTATCCCCACTGAACTCCGAGGACTTCATGTTGCTGAAGTCCCAGTACTGCACCATCCTTTTCCCCTAGAGTCTTGCAGTAGCAAAACCTGTAGTGGCTACAACAACAGTAGCCTTAGTGAGAATAGCATAGCACTCGTCAAACATCTTAATCATCATGGTATTAACAGACCCAAATACCTCTGGGATCGCCTCCTTAACAGCCATGATCACCTAGGTGGTCATAATCTTGCGAATCTCATAGTCAGACAAACATGGCCTCTTTGTGCCACCAACCCCTTATCCAAAACCTCTAGTGATTGGCATATTGAAAAACAAAACAGAATACATCAGAACAGCCACAATTCATACTATTATGACATTACGAGATTACTAAACTTTTAGGAGTCGTGACTGCTTTGATACGCGTACGGGTCCTGTGCTTCTAGTAGTACGAATCCATACTACCTTCCACACTTACCCATATTTGTCTCACGAGTGGGTCATCCTTCCTCAAACTAGCCTACTACAAACCACACTCACTCATGAAACTTCCACTAACCCTTCAGTCGCTCGTTCATGCTAGTCATACATAACACTGGATTCGATAGACAGTCCAATACTTGATCCTATCCTAAACCTACAACCAGATAAGGAGCATCAATTAAGGCTAAATCAAGCATTCTCATACTATAAAATCTTAGTTATGTACAACTATGGTGCACACACTAAGAAACCATGGTAATAATGTCAATCTCATCTTGCATAACAAGAAATTCTACTAGACTATCAGACTTCATATATCATGAAATTCTAACATACAAATCCTGAAGATACCTAGCCTACCAACTAGCATGAAATTCTAGCATACTATCAATATATAAAATAAGTGTGGGTAAGTTGGGGATACTTTCCTTGGCTCCGAATGATTTTACACATCACATCCTTTCTGTTGATCTTTTTAAGGCTATTTTGAAAAATATTTTGTAGATCCTTAGTTTGAGTTTGGAATCCCACAAGTATTCATCAAATTCTATCAATCCAGGGTTCCGATAACAACTTCTAACATACCAAAAAATTTGATAAAAATTTTCATTTTTAAAACCATGTCAAAATCCATAAATCATGCAAATCATAGTTTCCAAAATTCATAATCATAAATCAGAGCTCCCATAATCATAGATCAAATAAATATCAAGGATGATGTGAAAAATCACGCCTTCACCTTGCCCCTATCCTCAGATGTACCTGGAACAATAAAATAAAATTGTAAGCCAAAGCTTAACGAGCTTCCCTCAAGATATGCCACACAACAAAACATTTACAAACATGCATTATGGGTCCACAATCTCCCTCCTGGATTACCCCTGGCCCACAGTCTCCTGACTGAATTACCCCCGACCCACAGTCACCCAACTTGATTATCCCTGGACCACAGTCTCCCAAAAGGATTGTCGTTGGGTATGTTGGCCTACAGCACAATGCAAGACCGCCTTAACCCATCTAAACTATATCCACGTATAAAACAATCAAACATATAACCAACAAATACAAGTATTCATCCAGATCTACCAATCTAACAGATCACTACAACAAAACATCATCCTATATATATATATATATATATATATATATATATATATAACGAACTAGTGGGCCAACATTGGTGCCTTCGAACCACAAGTTCAGTGAGGAACACTCACCTTAAAACCCAAAAGATAGAGATAGCTAAACTGATCACTGATCCAAGTATCAGCTCTATATGTCAATTATATATTAAACGAGCAATCCAATACTCAAAATACACTAAAGGTCTAAACACAAACTTGGTCAAAGTGAACGGTCAACAGCCAAAATGTCAAAATTCAACCTTCGGCTAGTCGCCATGTCTTGGCCATCCTTAGCCATCCCGTGGTAGCAAAATGAAAAAATAGACGGCTCTTGCCCATTCTCCATGTCGTGGCGACCCAAGGCCACGTCGTGGCCACTAGGTTCCTAACAGCTTAATGTGTTAAGTCGTTTTCTTCGATTCTAAGAGCTCCAAAGCTTACATATGGTCCATTTTGTAGTCTAAATGAATAATGGCTCCAACTTTATCACTTAATACTCTGCAAGAGATTAAGATCTCAACTCCTAGGTCCAAAAGGTTAAAAACATAACATAGCTTAATCATTAAACACTTAATCTTAAAATTTTCTTTTCCAACAATTCTAGAAGGGTTACTAGCACCATTACTAACAAAAAAAATCATGATTTTCATACATGCATGTCCAATGCATGTCTTAAACTTCTATTAGGTGAAAACAAGGGTTAATGGCCAAGATTCCATTCATGACACCAAAACTCATTCCTACTTCAGATCCAAAGCACCAATTACTTAAAACGTCAGGGAGTTTCATAAAGTTGAAAACATTTTGAGATCTCACAACCCAAACCCATCAGAAAATGAAGAAAAGCGAAAAAAATCTAAAAGATCTAGCAACTTAGAAAGGAAAAGGTTGAGTCTTAAACACTTCCCAAGGTCCAGAAGATATGCTAGAAGATGTAAATGATGCTTGCAAGGTGAATCACCACAACAACAACTTCCTTCTCCTTAAAAGATCAACAAAAGTACCAAATGTGTTCATAAATTCAATAGAGGCTAGGGTTAGGGTTTATAAGCTTCAGAGGGTGATGGAGGTTGAATGATCATGAAACCCTGGCCATAATGTCCTTTAAATAGGACCAAAGCACAAGGATTTGGGTTTCCTCCAAAAAAACTTCCACGTCGTGGCATCTTTGACTATGTCGTGGCAGGTCATTTAATTTTCGTGGTCATAAATATACTTCCACGCCGTGGGCACCCAAAATAAAAGTTTAACATTTAGAAATTAGCTCATACCTGGAATGGGTGTTACACATGTCCACCATGCCCTTCTATCTCAAGACATGGCCAGCCTCCTCCCACCAGTCATGGGAACCATCTCTCAAGGCAGAAACTCATTTGCTTCATATTATCCTCCATATATGTGATCCACCGTCTGCTTGAAATACGGTCCTTCTTACTAATGCGGCATGGGGATCCACAAGCCTTGAATTCCTGAAACGAGAGAGTATGTGCCCCGAGCTGACCAGCTGTCGTCTCTACGTGAAAGGCCTCCAAGTGCTCCTCCAGTAGATCTATGATCCCCTCCCTGATGGAACCTAACATCACATGACTAAAATCCAAGATACCACGAGCGATCTCTGACATAAAAAACTTGCATATCCTCTCATCAATCGGCTCAACACCAAATCCTGAACGACAACCTGAACTAGAACCTCCTCCTCGATTACCCGCCACCATATTGAAAGGGAAACATACAAACAATCAGAACCTGCTCGTGGGAACTCTCATGCTACAAGATCCTTCGGATCACCGTGATGTTACTTGATTCGATTATGAATCATGTTCTTTCAGTAGTACGGGCCCAATACTACTTTCCACCGTTATCCATACTTTCCTTAAGAAGCATCTATAATCCTCTAAGTTACTCAGCTATAGAAATTCTGATGATTCGTTTTCTATACATCATATATATCTCGCTACAGCACTACCTATCCTCTCCTAGGAATCCTCGTCTAAATTGCCTTTGCAATACTATGAACTTTTACCAACACTGCTTGTTGCATTATGCATGCAAGTTATTAACAATTTTGGATCAAATAGGTTATTGAATAAATGATTATACCCTAAGCCCATAACCAGACAAGGAACACATAATACTTATGTATGGGTATTTTGAGAATCGCTTACTTGAGCTCGACTTATTGCACGTATCGAACCCCTTTCCAAGTAAAAATCTTTTTATAAAATTTATATTCTTTCAAAAAGATTACAAATTCCTCTGTTTGAGTTTAGACACACCCGCGAGTATGCCAGAATCCACCAAACCAAGACTCTGATAACAACATGTAACATCCCAAAAATACAAGTAAAAATTTTCATTTTCAAACCATCAAATGTATAAAAGCATTTATTCAAAAACCAAACATAGTAAAATGTATCTCACAAACATTAGAGTAATATATTAATAACCAATGCAAAAAAAATTCTTTCGGGGATGCAATGAAGTCAACCCAGACCATTCCCTTTGAAACTGGAAGAACCTGAAAACATTTTGAACATAAACTAGCAAGCTCAAAGCTTAGTGAGTTCCTCAAAATACGACATATTGTACAATTGTCGCGAGCTACACCCATGATCTTTAGTGGAAACGTCATGGTCTACCCCTATGGTCTTACATCCAACTGCCACAGGCTACCTACATGTTCTTTCCTTGCAATTTCGATGGCCAATTCTCAGTTTTACAAAAAAGTGTAATGGGAAACCCCATGGTCTTTCATACAGTTTCCATGGGCTACCTCCATGGTCTTCCATGCAAGTATCACAAAGACAACTAGTATTCAACATAGTATAGTGAGAAGACTCACCTCACTCATGAAGTCTACCAAACCATAACTCAACGAGACGAAATAGGTGCTACAATCAACCTATCGAATCGCACAAGGTACCACCTCAGTCTACACTCTAGAGCTAACAATTGAACTAAAAGTAAACAAGGTTAAAATTAAATGGTCCAACTTAAAAACAACTGACTTACACATCATGATCAAACCATGGTCAAGTCATTGAAAACGATACAACTCAAGACCGATCAAACTCTTGGTCATGAACAAACTCAGTCACAGTCAAAGCCACCATCACGTCGTGATGGTCAAGTCACCACGTCGTGATAGAGTCTTTCAAAAATAGGTGAAAAACCCCCCAGTGGTCCAGTCATCACATCGTGGCGAGCAGACAGCCACGTCGTAGAATGCGAGTCTAAATCTTAAAATTGTTCAAAAATGGAGAAACAATACCAATAATCTCATGCATTGAGCTCAATACACTAGAGATTAGATCTGAACCTTCTGTCCATCAACAGACCTCAAGGACCCAGAAAGTTGCTAACTTTATGGAATCCCACCATTCAAACTACTTCATACTTGTATAAAATGGACAAAAATCTTGGTCTAGCAATATATGAAAGTAAAGTTTGGATCTTGAATGCTTACAAAGGTCCAAAATATTAGATAAAACATGAGGATGAGGCTTGAAAGCTAGATCTATACACTAAATGAGCTTCCTTCTCCATCAAAGCATCAAAACACCAATAAAAGTCAATAGCCTCAACAATGGAGGCTAGGGCTTTTGTGAAGGTCAAAGGGAGGTGATAGAGGATGAGAGTGTAAAAACCCTAGCCATGACATCCTTTAAAAAGGGCCAACCCCATAAAAAATTAGGGTTTCCCAATGTCCAGATGTAATGTGGTAGCCAATAGAGTGTCAGGTCGTGACACAGAAACAGAATATGCGCCTCATATGTATATGCCACATAGTGATGATACCTTCATCAATTTGTGGTCAACATAAAGTTCATAAATTACTGTAAATTCTATACCTCATTGATCCAGATGTTACAACTCTCCCCCACTAGATTTATACTTCATCTTCGAAGCCTGATGCCACAAACAACCAGGAGTAATGGTATTTTATATACTCCTCGGGTTCCCAAGTCCACTTGGAACCCTTACGGTTTTTCCATTTCACTTTCACCAGTCCGACTACCTTGTTGCACAAAGTCTTCGTATTTATACTGAGGAACGCAATCGTTCTCTCTACATATTTCAGGCGCTCATCGACATAAATGTCATCTAAGGCCACACCTACAAAATCATCAACTAAACACTTCTATATAGCAGAGAGACAAGAAAAGTGTTTTGGATCTGCTTAAGCTCAATAGGTAAATCCAAATAGTACATAACTTTTCCCACCCAGGCGATGACCCTGAAAGGACCAACAAAGTTGGGTCCCAACTTGCCCCGCTTCCTGAACTGGATGATACCCTTCATAGGTGACACATTTATAAGTACATGATCTTTAACCTAAATCTTGAGGTCCAAGCATCGCCGATCAACATAACTCTTCTTGAAACTCTGTGTGGTTTGTAGCAAATTGCACATTTAATGTATCAACTCAGTAGTCTTGAGCACTACCTCATTAATTCCGATAAATCAATGCCCGACCTCGCCCCAACAAAAAAGGGTCTGAAACTTCCTCCTATACATTATCTCAAAGGGAGGCCGATCAATGCTGACATGATAATTTTTGTTTTAGTAGAACTCGGCCAATGGAAGATAGATATCCAAACTTCCACCAAAATCTAGAAAACATGCTCTAAGCATATCCTTGAGCGTTTGAATAGTTTGCTCGCTCTGTCCATCGGTCTGGGGGAGGTATGTTGTGTTGAAATGTAGCTGAGTACCCAAATCCTCATGAAACGTCCTCCAGAAAACAGAGGTCAAACGAACATCCGATTGGAGATAATGAAACTAGAATCCCATGACGAGCGAGTAGCTCCCTAATGTAGATGTCAGGCAACTTCTCTGTGGAAATGCTCTCCGGAATAGGGACAAAATAAGCATTCTTAGTGAATATTTTAGATACGAACCGAATATTATTAACCCCAAATGTCGTCCTTGGTAACTTCGTGATATCATCCATAGTGATATCCTCTTACTTTCACATGGGAATGGGTAACGACTGCATCTTGTAGTGGGGTATCTGATCCGTCGGCCTTGACTTTTTGAAAAGCCAGGCAATGCTGAACGTATTATCCTATCCCCCTCTTCATGTAAGGCCACGAGCAACTTATTATCAAATCCTTATATATCTTTCTGGCCCCTAGATGGATGGAAAACTTCAACTTATGTGCTTCCTCCAACAATGTCTACCTAACCCCCCAAAAACCGGAACCCATACTCTGTCGCACTGAGTTAGCAATCCTCGACTATCTCTGACACATAAAGGATTTTTCACGTTATTCTCTCTTCCATCCAATTCTCCCTCTTCAATGCCTCTAATTATGCCTTCTTGATTAAATCGAATAGTGGTGAAACAATGACCATCCTTATACATAGATCTTTGATGAGAGTACTAACTAACTTGTGACTCAAGGCGTCGGCCACAACATTGGCCTTCCTCAGACGACAAAAAACCTCATAGTTATAATCCTTCACCACATCTAGCCATATATGTTGTCTCATATACAGGTTTGGCTGATCCATTAAATACCTCAAGCTCTTGTGGTTTGTGAAAACGGTATAGTAAACCCCATACAAGTAATTCTGCCAAAACCATGAGGGCGAGAACCATATTCCCAATCTCTAAATCTTGCATAGGATAATTGGCCTCATGAGGCTTAAACTGCCTCAAAGCGTAAGCAAACACGTCACCTCTTTTCATACCCTCGAACGAGGCAACGGGACATGTTGAACTCTGTGAGAAAGTTCATGGATGATATGTAAACAGAATATATAGCACAAGTACAAAAATAAAGAAAACATCATTTATATTCCATCTTTAAGTTTGAATAAAAGGTTCCTATAGATGATAATAGTACATTAATTGCCTTATCAGGTAGGCAGACATAACAAAAACTAGTAAACTAGATTGCCTAAAATCCATAATTATTTGTCGTCTGAATGCATGAATTACTGATTTGCTAAGAATACTTGTAGTTTTGAGGGTCAACGCAAGGTTGGTGAGAGTTACAACTTTTTTACTAGCAGAAGTGATACTTTTAGAAAGTCTAAAAAGTATTTTCGTTGTAAGTATAACCACAGATAAAATAGCATTTATAAAGAGTCTATGAATAAGCATTGAAAACCAAAATGTATTTTCATGTAGGCAAATCCATACTTTAAAATAGTTTTGAAAGAAATCAACCCCATGGTTTTTTGTGAGAGAGAGATAGAGATAAAGAGAGAAATTCAAGTTAATATTTATAGTGAGTCCTATAATTGAGCTATGTGATTGAATGTACCCTCTACAATGTTTCATTGTACATCGTACTAACGGCAGTAGATACTTATCACCCACTTTGATTAATCAGTCAAGGTTGTTGCTAGCAACCGCAGGTGGAGATGTCATCCCCGTATAGATCTATGTATACGTATTTCTCTACGAAGATGAACAGTTATAGTAGTGAGTTTATGGTAAATGTTTACACTTAGCAAATGAATATAGTCTCACTAAAAAAAACCCTTAACTAAGGTATGTGAATAGCTCTCAGCCCTAACATATAATTAGATAAGATACTATATAGTTTATAAAAGTAGAGTATATATGGTATGCATGTATCGTATAAGGTACTCGCTTTTATAATGAAGTATTTCTCAAGAAATTTTCATATATAAACTTTATAAATATACATGCATAGTTTGAATCCTTGAAATACTACAAAGTTTTATGAAATGTTTTTATGACATACATTGTCACATAAAATCATAGGGTTTTCTAGTAAAATGGCATATGTTATATTTATTATTTTTATTATTTTAGCAACACAACATATATAAATATCGAGGTTTAAGACGAGTTTATGGGTTCATAACATATACTTGTCAATCCATCATTTTATAAACTAGTTATAGTTTTTACATAATATGATAAAATTTTATGTGTGTTTTTGCATAAAATAGTATAGGTAAGCACATGTATTCTCCCTAAAGCATATAGAAATATAAAATACCCTCGACCAAGGCAAGGGTGTAACACCCCTCTTCATGATCAATGCTACCAATCCAATAATTAATGCATGACAATAAAACACAAAATTGTCCATACCCTCGGGGAGGGTAAGTATTAGGGCTTCACACTACATTATTGCCTCGATCAGATGAAAGGAATATCAATCTTAGAGAAATCTAGGATGAGCCTCCGGTAATAAACTGCTAACCCAAAGAAACTCTGAATCTCAGATGGTGAGCTCGGAACCTCCCACTACATCGTTGCCTTGATATTGGCGGGATTGACCAATATACCCTTCTGGTTGACAAGGTGCCAAAACAAATGCACCTTGCATAAGCAAAACTCACATTTAGAGAAATTGACATAAAGTGTCTCCCTACTCAAACTCTCCAAGACCTCTCGTTAGTTCTCCTCATGTTGTTCCTGGTATTGGAATAGACCAAGATATCATTAGTGAAAACAATCACCGAGCGGTCCAACATCGGTCTACAAACCCGGTTCTTGAGATCCATGAATATCGTTGGTGCGTTGGTGAGCCCGAATGGCATCACTACAGACTCGAAATGAAAATAACGAGTGTTAAAGTCCATATTCTACACATCCATATCCATGAATCTCAAATGTTGATACCCCAATCTCAAATAAATCTTGGAGAATAAAGATGGACCCTGAAGCTAGTCAAACAAGTCATCGATCCTCTAATGTGGATAACATATCCTAATCGTCAACTTGTTTAGCTCCACATAGTCAATGCACATCCTGTGTGAATTGTCCTTTTTTCACGAACATAAACGGTGCTCCCCACGGTGAACTTTTCAGCCTGATGACTCCCTTGTATAACAGCTCAGTTTTTGACAACTCCTACATCTTTGGAGGTGCTAAGCGCTAGGGAGCTTTGGCTATCGACCCTACACTCGGAATCACATCAATTTGACACTCAACCTTCCTTTCAGGAGGCACTCCTGGAAAATCCTCGGGAAACACATCGGGGAACACCCGAAAATGGGCATGTCATCCACAGTCCTCTTATCTTCAACTTCTATATTTTCCACATAAGCTAGAAATCCAAAGCACCCCAACCAAAAATACCTCATAGCTATCACAGCTGAATAGATAGTCGGTCCATAGTGAGCACCCTCACAATGAATAACCAGTTCTCCCCCACTTGGGGTTCGAAATCTCACAAATCGGTGCTCACAATCAATCATAGCCCCATTGGGTCTGAACTAGTATATTTCCACAATAATCTTAGTCTCTCGTAGAGGAGTAGGGACTAGATCTATTGAATACTTCCCACACAAAAACTGGAGAACGCAGCCGGGATGAACACTTGGAGCACTCTCATTATAGTCATATATAATGTCCACCTTCAACGGGTAAAACAAATCTCCTAGAGCATCACTAAACTTCTTGCTAAGCACAAGAGACACAAATGATCGAGTTACATCCGAATTGAGAAGAACAACAATAGTCATATCATTGACTAAAAATGTCCCTATATATGATTAGATAAAACATAAGTGTCAAAAATGAAAGAAAGAAAATACATGATAAAGATACATACCCATGACAATATTTGGTACTGCTTAGGACTCCTCGGTTGTCAATTGAAAAGCTATGCTATTCACTATGGGATCCTTTTCATTGCCCTCACGACCATCAATAATCCCCCATTTCACTATAACATGTGCCCTCGTTGCTCCACCTGATAATCTTGGGCAACCAGCCTATTTATGGATCGTCTTATTGCAATGGAAGAATATTAGCGCTCCCCGGGAGCAATCCCTAATGTAATGACCAGTCTGGCTACATTTAAAGCAACTCCTTTCCTTCTCACGATAGCGCCCCTCATGAGAGCTCCGACACTTGGCATAGCAAGCCCAAACCTACCGGCTTCTCGATAGCGAATCCAATGTCTTTGGCCTCGTCAACAGTCCCATAGCTCTGTGGACCTACTCCAGCTTGCATTTCATCCAAAGGTCTGACTCAATATCCCACTTGTAGGTTCTGGCAATCATATCCTCTAATGTCCTACTGGTCAGCATGCTCCCTCAACATATCATGGTAACCTGTCTTCTTGATCTCCCAGTCTGCAACATACTGCGGATACATCAAAGCCCTCTCCCTGAATGTGGCGGTGATCTCTGCCACAGTATCTGTCATCGGAAGAAGGTCCTAAAACTCCCTCACCAACTGCTCTACGTCAATAGAAGGCGTGAAATCTGTCCTAAATTTGGTAACAAAGTCATCTCAACTCATCACCTCAACATCGTCTGCTCTAAAGGATTGGCATACTTCTTCCCACTAATCATGAGCTCTATCCTTCAGTAGACATTATGCAAACTTGAGCTTCCACCCCTTAGGACAGAAGATTATCCAAATGGCTTTCACCATATCCGCAATCCACTTCCTTTTAATAATGGGGTCCTTCTTTCTGAAGAACTTAGGAGTCCCACATGCACAAAACTCGCTAAATGTAAGAGCATGTGCTCCCACGGTAGCCAAAATCTCAGTCAGGAAAGTTCCCAGGTGCTCGTCCAACATCTTCATGATTCTTTCCTTAATCGTACTAAACATTATAGGAGTCACATCCAAAATACTGCGAGTGATCTATGATGTAACAAACTTGCGTATCCTCTCATCAATCAAGTTAGCACCAGAGCCTGAACCAGATTATCCTCCGCGAGTTCTCAACATCGTACTGAAAAGAAAAGACATAAATGATCAAACATACTTGAGGGGTCTCTCACACTATAATATCCTTAAGATCTCCATGACTTTCCTTGATTCATGTATGGATCTTTTGCTTCCAGTAGTACCGGCCCAGTACTACTTTCCACTCCTCTCCGTACTGAATCTTCTAAGTAACTTCACTATGGCGGCTCTCATGAACCCTATGCTAATCAGCATACATATCATACTACAACTCTGCCTAGCCTCTCTTGGGAATTTGCATGTCACTTGTTTCTACATTAATAGGATTCTCTACCAACACCAAAGGTTGCCTAATGCATGTAAATTATACACAATACTCGATCAAATAGATTATCAAATAAAGGATTCCACCCTGAGCCCAAAACCAAACATGGAACAGGAAATACGGCTGAATCAATCATTCTAAGGCTATACTAACTTTGTTAATTTAGACTCCAAATAAAACATAACATTCACTTCCTCCTAGGAAATCATACATTCCACAAAGTAGGAAATTCTATCATGTAATTCCTTTAGGTATACTTAGCCCTATTCTAGCATGCAACTCACATAAAGCATATTACAACATAATAATCATGTATGGATATTTTGGGAATTACTTACATGACATCAGATGATTGCACACATAGCATCCCTTTCTTTGTAAAAATCATTTTAAATTTTGTTTTCTTCCAAAAGATTTATCAACTACTCAATTTAAGTTTAGACATACTCGAGAATGTCACTGCATCCCTCAAACCAAGGCTTTGATACCAAGTTGTAACGTCCCAAATATACGAAGTAAAAATTTCATCTTCAAAACACCCAAAATGATATAACCAATTGTTCAAAAAAGAAATACAGTAAAAACATCCTCAACATTAGAGTAAATCAAATAATCATTACAGAATAAAAAAAAACAAGGGGATGTTGTGTGATCATGTCAGGCACTTCCCTTTGGAAATAGAAGTACTTGAAGCATTTAAATTATAGAACCGTAAGCACAAAGCTTAGTATGTTTCCCAAAACACCACAT